>NC_067426.1:38076845-38301845 GCF_009764475.1 Pristis pectinata | reverse complement strand
GATCCTTAAAAGTATCGTCTGACCTCTGACCTCCCGCTGCGCAGCTCTCCATCCACAACAAAACACCTTTAACACACGGTGTGCCGCGACCCTTTCCTAGGATATTCATGGAGCCCAAATATGGATGGAATATGTTATTATAATAATCTCCTTTCATCTTTTCTGAACGAATTAATAGGGAGAAAATCGTAATTTCTGCTGTGTAAAATTACCCAGAATGCACCAATATTTGCATAAATTGGCCACCAGTTCCAACCACCGATCTCCTCCTTGATCAGAAAGTGTTCCAGTGAATTCCTGGAGTTAAATATTTTTCAACAGGCACGAAAAGCAGAGACAAGCGCTCTCTCTATTGCTCACGTACAGAGACAATGAAATAAATAAATTCTCTGCTCCTGTCGGGAGGAAGTTGCTCCAATCACCGGCGGGGGACATCTACTGGGTAAAGCTGGTATTGCAGCAAAACATTTCCTCAAATAATATACTTCACGTGCAGTACACACATCGGGACAGTTTATCCAGGTTCATTTTACCACCGATTCAATACATTCTCTCTCAGTGTGTTAACCGCTCTCTCCTGTTTCCTGCTTAAAACAATACACCCACAAAGTGATGAGACGTTATTACACAAGGCGCAGTCTCTTCCCCGAGCAGATTGTTAAAGTTATTTGGAAGAATGTTTCATGTCAGAATAAAGGAGCCAATTTAATCAAGGACCCCTTGCACCCCGATATTTCTATCCTCTCTCTCTCCCTTGGGCAGAAGATACAGACGTCTGAGAGCATGTTGCACCAGACTCAGGTATAGCTTCTATCTTGCTGTTATCAGACGCTTGGACGGATATCTCATACCCTAAAGATGCACTCTTGATCTTCCAATCTCCCTCGTTGTTGTGTGATGGATATTCACTTTCCAGGCCCCAAGGGGTTAATTGCTTATCTCAGCTTATTAGCACAACAAGCAGAAACCGCAAAACTGGTTCATTGTTATCCTCCGCTTTTCAGCACAGCAGCATGACCTGTCCAAAGGTCAAGGAGTGGTTGCTCATTCAGTTAAAATCCCTTTTGCAAAAAAAAGCAGAAATTGTCTGAGGGTCAAGATGTCTATTGTTAATTTTTAACTGGTATTATTTAGCCATCTTATTGAGAAACAACACCACCCAGGTTCAGAACGCTTTTGTTGACTTGACTGAGATTGCAACCTCAGAAGAAACAACATTGTCCACGTTAAACGAAAGCTTCAGCCATATGACCTAATCAGTACAGTTGTGTAAACATCACATGCAGATGAGGTCTCACGAGGTGACCAGCAAAAAAAAACAGGATAAATGTTGAAGGAAAGACGGGGGGTGGGGGTGGTTACAGAAGGAAGATCTAGAATTTATTCCTCAGCCTTTGGATTTTGCGACTGACGACTTGTTCGTCTGACTTTTTTGCTTGGAAGAATTGTACTTGTGTTTTGGAATCCTTTGTAAGTTACAAGTCTTGTTAATAACTGTTTATTGGACTTAAACGTGCCTCACTTAAAAAAAATAAACTGTGTTTAAACTGATTCGTTAGTTGGGAGCATCTTCTCCTTGATTGGAAGGAGGGACCCACCACTCCAAATAGAGATTATTAACAGCTGGACCTTGCCGCAGAGTTTAAAGTAGTGAAGTAAACTCGTCCTTGAAATGCAGTTTGGTAATCTCCCGATGGTGAGGGTACGTGTAGGTTCTTATGCCAGATAAAAATTAAAGTCTTGACCTAAGTTTAGAGCTCTCCGTCGCTCCACTCAATATCATCACAGTTGCACTTTATTTGTTTGCGTGCATTGCACCTTCTCTGTAACTGTAACCCTCTATTCTTCATTCTGTTTTTTTGTTTACAACCTTGATGCAGTTATACATGGCGTTATCTGCCGGGAATGCAGCAAAGAAACTTTTCGCTGTATCTCGGTCCATGTTGACAATAACAAACCAATACCAACGCCAACCAAGACCTGTTTTGCTGGCAGTGAGGGGGACCCATTCCATCAGCCCCATCCTGCACGACTGGAGTCTCACTTCCAATGCTCGCTGCCCCCGGGACGGCTGCGGTGCGGATGAGACGATCGTCCAACTCCTCGTGGACTGTGAGTTTGTCAGAAAGGTCGGCAAAAGGAAGCAAAAGTCCGTCCCGAGGTTCTTCCCGAGTAGCTGCGTAACAGCGAATCCTCTGACCTCCGGGTTGTTCCCACTGACACACCCAGACAGATATCAGGTGCTGCTGGAAAATCATCAGCCCAGTGAACGACGCCCTTTGGTCTGCACGACAAACGTTGTCTTCCCAGTAGGATGAGATGTCCGGAAGGGAATGCTGCTGACTGGCACATTCCAGGCTTCAGGAGTACGCGCTGAGGGATACACGGAAATTTAGAGCATCTGACACAAAAGCTCTGTGGGGAAGGACTGCAGTCTAATGTCTTACCGCCACTAACACTGAGAGGCCGGGTCCCGTGTAACAGCCTCTCAGACAGATCACAGGGATATAGCTTCAGGGCATAACAGGATTAGTGTTTAAATTGGCCTGCGTTGAATTATTGACACAAGGAAGACAGGGAAAGAAGCGTCCCCTCTGTACCTACAGCAGATAGTACCAATAACCTGTTCTCCGGGGGAGCTGTTCTCCTGGGCTGAGGTGCGCCCATTGCTCACGGGTGCACGAGACCCAATGATGTCCCAATTACACGATACACGTTCGCTGAACCTTTGCTGGTGAGAAAATTCTCTGTAGTCTGTTTCATTACTCATTACCGACACCATCGATTGTCCGTTCAGATCCCCGACCTGCGCTCTGCTCCGCCGAGGCTCTGTACCTGAACCGGCAAGCGCGAGTTTGTAACTCTGCCTCGTGGGACATGTTAATAACCGCCTGTGCCGCGGTAGAGCGGGTTTCAGTTCCCCGAAGGGGACCCGGTGTTACTGCTTCCCATTGTGACCGGGATTACAAGTCGTGTCTTGTTTTGTTTTCATCTGTCGGAAAGCAGCTCGGGAACTGGCGACTGAGTCAGAGAGTCAGTTTACACTGGACACGGTCCAGGACCCGAATCGGCTGCACATCAGTGTAGTGATGGTGGTATAGTGGTGAGCATAACTGCCTTACAAGCAATTGACCTGGGTTCGATTCCTGGCCATCGCGGGTCAAAGAGATTTTGTTTTAAATTCGGACACCCAAACTTCTGGAAATGAACCTCTTGAGAAATGTGGCGTGCAGAACCCAAGGGGCCGAATGACCTTCTCCGGCAAGATCGTGCACAACTTCTTAAATTCATTTAAATTGATGGTTCTTGTTGAGTGTAAGAGCGATCACATCCACATTTCATGAATTATTATTCACTGTGAGCTGGTCACTGGACCAGGGATGGAATTTCGGTACCTCAAATTTTCCGGAAAAGCGATGAACGAATTAGTGCAACCTCCTGCTCTCACTCTGTCCCATATTCCCACAACAAACGAGGACACATCCCAACATGTCCCAGATTACTTGTTCACACTGAGTGACGTCATTCTGTTCAGCCCCCGCTCTCTGTCTGTGTTCACCCTGCGGGATCTCTCCCCTCACTCCCTCCCGTTCCGACAGGAACTTTAACCCGCTCTTCTGCAGTGACAGATGCAATATAGATTCACGGTTCATGTATCACAGAAACAGGCCCTTCGGTCCATCATGTCCATGCTGATCATCAAGTACCAATCTGAATTAATGTTACTTTCCAGCAGTTAATCTTCAGTGCCTTGGCGATTCCAGGGCTCGCCTGGAAACTTGTCAAACGCCGCGAAAGCACCAGCCTCCGGCACCCACTCAGGGGGTGGGCTCCAGATTCCAACCACCCTCTTTGTCAGGGAGTTCTTCCTCTGATGTTCTCTCGTTTTAGACTCCTCTGCAATGAAGAAAAGTTTCCTTCTATCAACCCCTCTGATAATGTGAGATAACTCTCCAAGGTCCCCGTCTCCCTCCTCCGCTCCATGGAAAACACCCCCAGTCTATCCAGTCTCTGCTCATTACCGAAACGCTCCACCTCACACAACATCCTGATGATTATCCCTGTGGTCACCGGGAATATCCCTATTTTTTATATGACCATACCCACCATTTCCTTGCTCATATTTACAGTGTGTATGTGTGAAAGAAGTTTCAATCAATCTTGCATCGAATTGAGGCAAATTGGTAGGTTGTGAATTGTATTAATAAATGACAGAAGGCGGTTTCGATCAAACGATTTCTAGGTTATGGGCCCAGCACGCTGCCGCTGCGCCACTCTGCTGTTGGTTAAGCATTGTCTCACTTTTTTAATGTTGTTGTGAATGTCGCTCATTCCCTTCCCTCAGCTTTCTTTGTCATTTTCTTTACCGACATCATATCGTTTCCCTTGCTGACTACTCTTTCCTTCCTGACCTATTTTCCTTCTGTCTCTCTTCCCCTCTCTGTCTTCCTTTCTTTGTTCCTTACCTCCTGCCCCATGCGGTTGCTAACCCTGTGCTTTCTGTGCTCCGACCCAGTCGGATACCCGTTCCCGACGTGTTTAACATTATTTATTGGACCCTTTTTCCTCGGGTCTGCTGTCGGTCATTCAGTTTATCTTCCTCTGTTTCTCCTCCTTTTTCTGTCTCTGTCTCTGTCTCCGGGCTGTTCTTTGTGTCAAACTTTAATGTAATGAACAGCGGACAGCGTCTCATCTGCAGACGAGGATGACGCGAAGAACATTTTATTTCACCTGGGGGGTATTTTGTACCTCACGATGTTTTCACCTACACATGTGTTGGTCATTTTATCCAAACCCGAAGTCTCATTGCCTTCTCGGTCCTGTTGATGTGGTCAAAGAAATGTCAGATTTCCGTCCGTGTTGAAGAGCCAGCAGCTCACTCTGTCTCTCTGTAAAACTGACCTGTTAACATTGCAAAGAGATCAGGTGCGGATTTTCTTTTCTTTTCATGTTCGTACCTCAAAATGCAACAATCTCTATACCGGGATTTCATTGTTGCAATAATTGCAAGAGCAACACGGCGGCAGCATACAGTGACAGATGGGGAGCAGCGGGGTGCCGCAGGGTCCAGGGTACTTAACTGGCAGTGGAGTGATGGGAATCGGTAAGGCTGTTCTCCCGGGCTGAATAAAACAATCCCGTTTGTGGTTGTTCCTCCGTTACCCTCTAGTTTCAGACACCTCTGCTACGGGTGAAAGTCACCTTCTATCTCTCCAATCATTCGGTACAGCCCCGCAGCCTCCATGCTCCGAGGACCATTAACCCAGTCGATCCAGTTTCTCCACATATCTGAAGCGTTCCATTCCAGGCAACACCCTGGTGAATGTGCCCCGCACCCACTCCTTTGCCCTGTCACGCCGTCTGCTCCACGGGAACATTCTCATTTTTATCCCTGATCTCTTCCCAGTGTATGTGCGTGTTAGTGAATACAGATCCCACCACTACCCCGCTGTAAAATGCGCGGTTGGAGAAACGTTGTCACGAAGACAAATAGCAGAGGATGGTTTCGATCCATCGACCTCTGGGTTCTGGGCCCAGCACGCTGCCGCTGCGCCACTCTGCTGTTGGGGAAACATGGTGTTATGTTGCTCTGCTGTGGGTGTTGCTCATTCCCTTCGTTCTTTTTATTTGTCACCCCCCCCCCCCCAACATCATATCCTTTCCCTCGCTGACTTCTCCTTCTTTCCTGCCTTACTCCTTTCATTCTCTCTCACACATTTCTCTTCCCCCCGCATGGTTCTCACTTTCTGTCACAACCGGTTATTATCCCTGTACGCTCTTTGCTCTGACCCAGTCGGATACCTCGGTCTCGACATATCACCAACGAGTGTTACATTATTTATTTGACCCACTTTCTGTAATGCTGTTGTGGTATCGATGACGTTCCAAAGCCAGTTGAGCTTCTTCCATTCAGTCGACTGTCGGTAAAACTCACCAGTGGCAGTGCAGTGAGCAGACGGCGTGAGACTGAGGCATAAAGTGTGTGTGCAATATTGGAAGTGGTTTCTCCCTGTCAGTTCTCAGCCGGTCGGGATTTTACAGCGCCTCCGGGTGATTCCCAGCACTGGTCAAAATTCACGGTCACCAGGGTGGAGATGCCGAGGATTGAACCGGGACCTCATACATGCGAAGCATGCGTTCTCCCACTGAGCTACATCCCCGACACAAGTAAGCAACTTTCGAAGTAAACTCCCGTCTCTCTAACGCTGCGCACAGAACAGAGACATTGAAACACAGAGAATAGGAGCTGGCTCAGACCATTCGTCCTTCGAGTCTAACCTGCTTTTCATTCAGTGAGATCATGGTTGATCATCCAAGTTCAAGCCCCTGTTCCGCGCTCTTCCCACACCCCGTGATAACCTCCGTGGGCAGAAATTATTTAGACTCAAAGTGAACGGTCAAAAACCCTCCAAAAGAAATGCAATTTGCGACATTTACGTATTCAAATCCGGCATGTCGGTTAGTTCGAAGGAGGTGACCCTCGATAACTTTTGTATCTGGAAATATTTCTGTCCCCTTCTCGAATATATTCAGGGATTTGGTGGAGGGAGACAGTGCGGGCGAGGAGAGGGGCAGTGCTGTCCAGCGGCGCACTCATCACTGAACTATATATTTTAAGTCCTGTAAGTCTTGTCTCGACTTCTGGATTTAAGGTGGTCCAAATGTAAGTCCTGGCTCGAGTTTTGGATTTCAGGTGGTTTGTGTTAGTTTAAAAAACGTTGGGGCAGCGTAGGATGAGGCGAATATTTCCATCAAACATAACGGCGCACGTCAGCCTCAAATAAAAACAACAGGGAACGGCGAAAACACTCAGCAGGTCGTGAAGCGTTGTTGGGGAGAAATTTCCAGCTCACGTTCCAGGTCGCTGACCTGTCATCAGATCAGTTCAGACTCAATGGCAATGATCACAAGTCCAATGTCAACTGAAGTCACAACATCAGACCCGGCAAGTCTGGAAGCTCAAAAGTCAGTCGTATTATGTCCAGGGACATCGCTTTATGAATCCCGTACATTCGGCTAAAAAGGAAGCAGAACATTGGGGCTCCCGACGTGAGACCCCGCAGGGAGGACTCCCACTGAACCCACTGAAACAGCAGCAGGGAGCACCCGCCTCCCGACAGCGCAGTGTTACCCAGCTGACAATGACACGTACAACAAAAGCTGCAGATCGCCAGCGTCCCTGGGTGGGATCGAACCACCAACCTTGCGGTTAACAGCCGAACGCGCTGACCGATTGCGCCACAGGCACACCCCGAAGGAAGCGAGAATAAATGGTCCGCTCCCGGCTTGGGAGACTGTAAGCAGGGATCGCGGCAGGGATCCGGCTTTTCACAATCTGCTTCAATGGTTTTGCATCAGGGGGTCAGGACCATAAAATACAAAAAAAGTGGAAACCCTCCGCGAGTCGGGCATCATCTGTGCAGAGAGACACGGAGTAAACGTTTCAGGTTGGAAAGTGAAGGATCTTCAACATAAACCATTAACTTTGTTTGTCTTTTCACAGATGCTGCCTGTTCAGCATTTTCTGTTCTTGCTTCAGATGTACAGCAGCTGCAGTTTGCTTGACTTTTACGGATAATATATCCAGGTTTGCTGATGACACAAAACTGAGTGTCAATGCGGGTTGTGGAGGATGCGACGAGGATTCAGTGGGAGAGCGAACGGCGAAGGGAATGGGTGAAGACACGGCGGGTGGGATGTAATGTGGAACCTGGTGCTCTGCTGCTGGGAAAATGGATGTTACTTTATGGCGAGTGATTGAACGGTGTTGTCGTTCTGGGGAACCCTGGTGTCCTTGGACACAAAACACTGAACATTAACATGCGGGGTCGGTGAGCAAGTGGGAAGGCGAACGGTGTGTTGATATTTATTGCAGAGGGTTTGTTTCTCGGAGCAAGCGCGACTCATTGGAATGATATAGGGCCCTGGTGAGACAGCACCTGGAATATACGGACATGCGAATCAGGAGCAGGACTAGGCCACTCGGCCATACGGGTATGCTCCTCCATTCAGTAAAATCACGGTTAATTTGATTGGATACTGAACTCCACATTCCCGCTTGTCCCGGTGATCCCTTGCTGATTGACCATGTATCCATGTTGGCCTTCAAATATATTCACATCTCTGCTTCCAACACCCTCTGAGATGGAGAGATCCAAAGACTCACGGTCTCCTGTCCGCAGGTCCGGCCCCTACCTGTGGGAGGATACAGCTGTGACCGAGGGAGTGCAGTAAAATGTTAACCAGGTCTGCCCTGTGAGGAGAGCAGCAGCGTGGGCCGATATTCTCCGGAGATGAGTGAATGAGAGGTGATCCCATTGGTCCTCACACAGTCTCGGCTCACAGGTTCTGGTCCGGAGCAAATAGTCGAGTGTTATATCGAAAAGTAAGTGAAAAGAGAACATATGGTGGATATATAAAATAAAACAGAAATGCTGAAATACTGAGCAGACCAGGCCGCGTCCGTGGAAGGGAAAACGGAGTTAACGTTTCAGGTCAAATCCCTCCACGCATCTGCGGTCCCCTTTTCAGTTCTGACGAGTGGAGTTTGATCTGAAATGGTCGCTCTCTTTCTCTTCCCACAGATGCAGCCTGACCAACACAATATTTCCAGCATGGTCTGCTTTGGTTTTACAATTCATGAGCAAGGCCATACTGCCCATCTTGTCCATGCCGGCTGCAGATAATCTTTTGACTTTCATCAGTAACCAGGACTTCTGTACCTGAGTATTTCTAAGGACATGTGGTCTGTAGGGGGATTGGCAACCTTAAAATGCTCCTCGTGTGTCGGGAGTGGTAGATAGATGGGGAAGGGGTTGCTGGGGATGTGGGTAGAATAAAAAGGGACCGGTGTAAATGGGTGATTGAAATGTGGACCCAGGGTGCCGAAGGGCCTGCTTCTGTGCTTGGTGACTCTATGACCATGACCCTATTACAGAACAGCTGAGATTGTAGTGACGTAGGTAGAGAGTTATGGGGATATTTCCAGCTTTGAGACATCCCAGCTGTGGGAAAGAATTAAAGTATCTGGGATTATTTTTTTTACTCTGAAACAGAGGAAGCTGCAGGGAGGTTTAATGGCAGTTTAATCAACATTTATACACAGTTAATTCAAGGATTGCAATTGCATGTTGCAAATACCGCTAAATACGTGATATGTCTTTGAATGAAGAGCAAGGAGAATGAAGGGCTCAGGTCAGGATACAGTAAAGGAAACCGGGAGACTACGTAATGCGGACAGACAGGGAGCGAAAGCGGAGATAAAGGGCAGTCATCGAGAGAGATTGGGAGAGGGAGAGAGACAGACCGTTGGACGACAGACAGAGGGAGAAAGCGGGAAAAGGGCGATATAAAGGAGCGGCAGAAGGTAAAGAAAGTCTTAAAATACCGGAGCCACTCAACACATCAGGCAGCATGTGCAGAAAGGTAAACAGGTATAAACTTCAGGGCGGATACTCTGTGTCAGACCCGGAAAGCAGTGGTAACTAGCTGGTGCCAGGATGAGAGGTGACTGGGGGAAGGATATACAAAGGCAAACGGGATATCTCTGGGATAGTGAGGCCGGGGTGAGTTAGGGATCAGCTGCAAATGGCTGCTTTAGAGATCTGTTGTTATGTGTAATTCTGGTTATAATTGGTTTATTTTTGTTACACGCTGAAAGAGACAGTGACAAAAAAACTTTGTTCTGCGTGCCACACACAGATCATTTCAAAACGTCAGTACATTCAGGTAGTACAAAGGGAAAAGCAATAAATACATAACCCAGTGTTGCAGTTACAAAGAAAATGCAGTGCAGGGAGACAATAAGGTGAAAGGGCCACGACAAGGTGGAACGTGAAATCAAGAGTACATCTTTATGGGAAAAGAGGTCCGTTCAATGGTCTTATAACAGTGGAATAGGATCTGTCCTTCAGCCTGGCGGTGCGTGCTTTCCAACTGTTGTATCTGCTGCTCAGGGGAAGGGGAAGAAGATAAAATGACCGGGATGGGATGGATATTTGATTATGTTGTCTGCTGTACCAAAGTATAGTAGAGTGTCTATGGAGGGGAGGCTGGTTTTTCCGGGATGGGACTGGACTGTGTTCATAACTCTCTGCAGATTCTTGCGGTCTTGGGGCAGAGCAGATGCCATACAAAGCCGTGATGCATCTGGGTAATACCTCGATGGTGCATCCGTGAAACTTTTGTAAGGGTCAACGGGTACACAAAATTCCTACTTTCTCCCGGGTTGGGGATGGAGGGTAGGGGCTGGTAAGTAGAATTCATTGCACTGCTTCATACAGTTTCTTTCTATGAATTAATGATTCTCATAATCGGAATCAGCGGGTATTTCACCGCGTTCTTCAGCTCCTGTCGGAAATTTGCTCTGATTCACGGCGTAAACATACGTGTCGGTGCAGGAACTGAGAAGCTGCAACATTACCACTGTGTATTCTGAGATGTAACGGGGACCTGTGACAGGATAGTGGTAAATCTTTGAAATTCTCTGGTAGATGTAAAACAACACCAGTGTTATCCACAACAACAAGAAACTGCCGGTTATACTGAAGAGTAAAACGATGAATTTCCTTCTGTTCTCCATCTCTGAGTCCTTGTCATTCTCTCCATTGCTGCGGCCGCTAAAATCCATCTGACCGTCAGAACATTGAGCAACAAAATCGGAATTAGCGGGGCACGTGGTTAAAATGTGGTGAAAATGTCAAATGCAGCTCATGTGGGGGATGTATAGACGATCGTTTATTGACACAGTCCCAGGGGACATGATCAATTATAAACGAAGGTTGGACTGTGAAGTACAGGGAACAGTCTCTAAACAGCTCAGTGCACTCACTGTGCCTATATCCACAGCCGCCGTTCTCGCCGTTCAATATTTTGTCTTCAGCTTCTCAGAACAAATGGCCACAAATCAATCGAAGGCGAAAGCGGCCGTCAGGCAGACGGAGACCGCGGTGCTTGCAAAAATAAGCCATAGACGAATGCTGCACACGAGAGTGATGCTGAGGAATAATCACGGAAAATAAATCGGAACAGTCCACCTCAGCAGGGGATTCGAGATAACGACCAGGAGATCGGCCGCAGCCGTTCCCAGAAGGTAGTGAGTGATCACAATATCACAAGACAAAGGAGCAGAAGTAGGCCATTCGGCCCATCGAGTCTGCTTCGCTACCTCGCCATTGAATAAACTATTCTCCCATCTATCCGCAATTACCGTCCTTTTTCCATATCCCTTGATACCTTGACTAATTAGATCCTATCAATATCCTCCTTAAACGCCCCCAATGATCAGGCCTCTACAGCTGTATGTGGCAACGGATTCTATAAATCCAAGGCCCTCTTGCTAAAGAAATTCCTCCTCATTCTGTTCCAAATGCGTACTCTCTAATTCTAAGACTGTGCCCTCTAGTCTTGGACTCACCCACCAAGGAAACAACTTGGCCACATCTACTCTGTCGAGTCCGTTCAACATTCTAAATGTTTTTTGAGGTCCCCTCTCGTTCTTCTGTACTCCAATGAGTACAGCCCAAGAGCCGATAATCGCTCTCGTATGTAAGCCCTTTCATTCCGGGAATCATCCTCGTAAATCTTCTCTGAACCCTCTCCAACATCAGTATATCCTTCCGAAGATAAGGGGCCCAAAACTGCACACAGTATTCCAAATCAGGTCTCACCAGTGCCCCATAGAGCCTCATCAACACGTTCCTATTTTTATACGTTATACCTCTCTAAATGAATGCCAACAGAGCATTCGCTTTCCTTACCACCGATCCAACCTGGTGGTTTAACCTTGAGGGTATCCTGCACGAAGTCCTCCAAGTCTTTGCACTTCTGTATTTTGGATCTTCTCTCCATGTAGATAGTAATCTGCCCGTTTATTTCCTCTTCCAAAGTGTACAACCGCACATTTCTCAACATTGAATCTCATCTGCCATTTCTTTGCCCATGCTGGTAAACTGTCTAAGTCTCTCTGCAACATTCCTGTTTCTTCAATACTTCCTACTCCTCCACCTATCTTGATGTCATCTGCAAATTTAGCCACAAAACTATTTACTGCATAATCCAGATCATCGATATACAGTGCAAAAAGAAGCGGCCCCAACAGCGACCCTTGCGGAACACCACTGGTAACCGGCAGCCAACCAGAACAAGATCCTTTTATTCCCACCCTTTGTCTTCTGCCTATCAACCAATGCTCCACCCCTTCTAATATCCTTCATGTAATTCGCTGGGCTCTCGTTCTTGTTAAGCAGCCTGTCGTGCGGCACCTTGTCGAAGGCCTTTGAAAATCTAAATACACAACATCCACCGCCTGTCCCTTAACCATGCTACTTGGGATTTCCTTATAAACTCCAATAGGTTGGTCAGGCAAGATTCCCTTCGTGAAACCATGCTGGCTTGGACCTATCTTTTCATGTATCTCTTGGTATTCCATAACCTCGTCCTTGAGGATCGACTTCAAGAACTTTCCAAACACCGATGTCAGACTGTAATTTCCCTTATGCTGCTTCCCACCTTATTTCTACAGCAGAACTACATTTCCGACCATCCAGTCCTCGGAACCATGCCAGAGTCAAGTGATGCCTGGAAAATAATCTCCAATGTCTCCACAATCTCTAAAACCACCTTCTTTAGGACCCCAGGGTGCACTTCATCCGGTCCAGGAGATTTATCTGTCCTGAGTCCATTTAGCTTCCCGAGCACTTTCTCTCGAGTAATCTTGACTGAACTCAGTTCTATCCCTGAGACCGCTGACTATCAGGTATATTACTGATGCCTTCCACAGTGGATACTGAGGCAAAATACTCATTTAGTTCCTCTGCCATCTATTTGTTACCCATTAAAATCTCCATACTGTTTCCAATTGGTCCTTTATCTACCCTGTCTCTTTTACTCTTCATATTTTTAAAAAATCTTAGTATCCTTTAGTATATTATCTGCCAACTTCCTTTCATAATTTATTTCCTTTCCTAATGACCTTCTTAGTTTCTTTCTGCAAGTTTTTAAAGTTTCCGTCTTCTATTTTCCCACTAGTTTTTGCTTCCTTGTATGCCCTCCCTTATTCTTCTATCTTCACCTCTCTCGTTAGCCACATTTGCGCTATTTCTCAATTCATCACTTCTTCTTTCTTGAAATGTATCTATATGCACCTTCATTATTTCTTGTAGAAATTTATTCCATTTCTGGTCTGCCGTCCCTCTAGCTAGATACATTTGGAGATACCGCTCTTTCCCCGGGAGAGGATCACAATCGACACCAAGTTCTCTGGAAGAGAGAGAACGGGAAGTAGAGGAATTACTGATCAGTCTCGGAGCCAAGTGAGAAGTTTGACGGGATCCGTTCAATTCAACCTCGTTGCTGCTTGCGGTGGTTCCTGATTGCTTACTGTTGACAGAACTTCCATGTAGCAGGGAATTACCATGTGGGTATGTGTTGCCTCAGAAACAAAAGGGGATGGGTCAGCTTTTCCGTCACCGTGCGCGTCTCCTGGTGAATGGAATGATAAACTCGGCCGCCAGAGGGCGGCGGTGTTCCATGTACCAATCTCCAACTTCCCCGCCGCTCTCTTTCAGCGACAGATCAGCAGAAGGACGAAACAAATCAGGAAATTCTGTCATCTGTGGAAAGAGAGACCAGTTAACGTGTCTGGACAGAGACCCTTCCGCAGAACTTCTGAGCGCGGCCCCGATCCGAACCGAGTCTGGTTTCTCTTTCCGCACACGCTCCTTGCCGGGCTGAGGACTTCCAGCATTTTCTGCTCTCGTTTCACATCCTATCATCTGCCACCTGTTTGGGTTCACAATAGAAGCAACGCCGATCCCTACAGATATATTGCGGTCTGACAGTCCCACGGCCGGACTGAATGCATCACAGAGCGATGGGGAAGGGATTTCAAACAGGCAGCAACAAGCTCGGTGCCGTAGTCAGAAGTCTGGGCGCTGTCAGATCCCGGTAAAATACAAGCACCTTTTACAGCATTGATAACCGCAATATCATGTCTGACGCCGAGTATTTCATTGAGTTCTCCAGAAACTATCTCATATTCACTCAATGCAAACTCATTTATTAAAAAAACAGCATATTCCACAACGGCTTGGTTCGACAACATGGAAATTTTCATAACTATGACTACCTGCCGATGATCTGATTCCTGTCCCTAAACAAAACACCCGCTCCCAGAACTCTGTGATCTACCAACTGCTCTACCCGCTGAGTTCCTCCTGCAGTTTATTCTTGTTCCCAATCCCAGCATTTACAGTTTCTTGCTCCTCCATTCCATTCTTTGAAATGCAGGCACTGGACAGGAGGCTGCGGAAACAAGCAGCGAAAGAAACCATACTTAGCATTGCAATGAGACTCAATGTCCAGCTACGGCAGCTGAGACAGTGGCTTACCAGGAATTCCAGCGGCTGAAAGAACAGGATAATAAATTGCTTCTATCCGCCAGATTACTGAATGTCCCATTTCATTGACAAGATGTGACTTCTGTTGATCAGGAATCTTCAGCTCGGACAGATAATCTGAGCTGACCTTCTCCAATGTGGTCTGATTTATACAGAACTGAATCTCCAGAGACACGGTTGGACCCAAGTCATTGCCCTTTCTTACATTCACGAGAAAAACAATTGCAACAACACCATTGTTTCTACGGAAATCTAAGGACGATTTACACACATACATCACAGTCCTCGGCATTACCTAAACATTGTCATAACTTTCATACAGTTATCTTGATAACTTATTCATCTATAAACGCGGCAAATTTCTCCCCAGTCAGACGTGAATCCAGCGACACAAACTGACCCTCTCCTCTTCCTCTGCAGTCTCTCCAGTCAGAACTGCGTATCTCTTTCCTTCAGTCCTTCAGCTCCCTCATGGTCTTCTCACCCAACTTCCAGCCTCAGAAAATGGTAACCAGACCCGGACAACGCACTTCCCTGTGCAGCACACCGCAGGCCCTGTTCACCATCAGCTCCCTCCTTACTGCAACAGGTATCTACAGTTTTCCTTTGTATCGATATTCACTACTGTTTTAGATATACAACGCTGCTTCAAGATTTTCCTTGCAGAGCACATAAGTTTGTATTTCATGGCGTGTCTGATATGGAACACTTTAACCATTGTGCAAGAACTCCCGATTGGGTAAATGTATCACCTACTGCACTGAAAAGTAATTTGCTGTTTAAAATATTCCATGCTGCCTACAGATTTCATTTTGTACACAGACGTCAGCTTCTGCTGCTGGTCTCCTCGCTGTGACCATTTCCCGGGTATCCCTGTGGTGAAGTTTTGCTCCGGTGGCGCAGAGGCGGCGCTGAGGGAATGGTTACCAGAAGGGGGCGCAAGGCTGGAGCCAGTTTGCAACAGCGGGAGGTTTTGCCGGTGAGGGAATGAAAGTGATTTGCCGGGGGTTCTCCGGGTTAAAATGGTAATGAGAGCACAAAGAGCACAGGAAGATTTTGTTCATAGACCTCTGGATTCTGGGCCAAACAACGGTGACTCTGCTGTCTGAACAGACCTCTTTTCAGCCTCTAATTCGCTCGAGATGAAAAAAAAAAGATGTCAAATGTGCTGTTGCCGCAGTGTATTTGCAGGATAGAATGCCCATCTTTCTGTGTTGTTGTCTGTGGAGCACCGACCAGAATCTCGCTCAGAGCAAACCGCGGTTTTCCACACGCACCCGCCACACCCACCCTCAGTAATACCACCTACAATGGCCCGTGCACACCGTCACACCACCAAACTGGAAACCCATTGTCACCTCACACAGACAGAGGCACGGGCAAAGACGGCAAACCAGATAATGACGCCAAAACTCAAACACTTACACGAACCCGCCAGATACAAGGACACACATGCGTCCGTGCACACACCCACACACACACACGCTCACCCACCCACACACACGCCTCACACCACCCACACATACGCACACACTTGAGAACGCAATTACAACAATTTGCGCACACGCACATACACAGACACATACAGCACAAATTCACATACAGATTCCGACTCAATCACACATAAACTTGGCACACCGATACACACAGTCACACGTGGAAACACGCAAACACAATACAGACACACACAAAGAAAGCATATAAACAGTGAACTACAGGTAAGACATGGAGTAATACACCGCTATAAAATAGAGACGTTGAAAAACTCAAAGCACCTCGGTGAAGAGGCAAGATACATCGTGAATGAATTCAAGGCAAACAAGAGAGAGGCCTGCCTGTCGTTAATGGAGTAACAGCAGTTTGCCGTGGCTCCTTCTCTATCGAACTTTTCAACCCGGTTTGAAATCCTTTCACCAACGTGATATTACTTTACTGGGCTGCCAAAGCAACTAAATTACCAAGGAAGATGATCCTCCTGCACCTTTGGAATCTATGTACAATTGCTTCGAAAACATACAGATGATTCTTCCGAGCAACTTCAAACAGCTTAATTTCAAGTTGGACTCCATTCAAAAACCTTAAATGGTCATGATAACCAAATTAGAGTGAATGAAGCAACTCTTTCCGATTCTGGATGGGAAAATGGATGATTTAGAAAAGCTTTGTAGAAAGCAAAGTCTAATGAAAAATTAATACAGAAACGTGTCAACAGAAAACAGAAGCAAAAGAAATAATCTACGTATTCTGGGTCTTAAAGCATCGGTTCAAGGTAAATAACCTACGGAATTCTTTGCAATCCTTTTGGATCAATTACTTCCTAATAGCTTAAACAGCTCCACCCAAGGTTGATCCCCGCTGTATAAATCTCCTGTGGAAGACAGACCCAAGTCAGTTATAATCTCTCTACATGACTTTCAAATTAAAGAGCTTCTAATTCGTGACTCGCGTCGAAGAGGAACGATTAATTACCAAGTACAGGATTGAAGAGCCTTACGAGGTTACGAATGAGCGCGTTAAAATTAAAAAAAGGTCATGGCGGAGCTTTTTAACAAGGACTTCAAGCCTTCTCTTCGTTACCCTGCAGGGCTAAGAATTATTCTGAAAAGTGACTCGCAGAAGAGGTTTCGTACGCATGAAGAGGCTCAAGGTGTTTTGCAATTCGAAGACTAATGACGTTGTACTTTTCGGCATGAACATTTATCGCTTTTACTCTCGGTAACCCTTGCAGCTAACGCGTTTTTGAATCTTTTAGTGTCTTACTAAGAGAATAAGGTTGTAAAGAGTTAATGCCTTGAATATATTTTACTTTATACTTTTTTTGGTGTTCTCCTTATTAACAGGACTTAAATGGATGTTTACTATTTTGTTATTTTGGAATCGTGTGTTTTTTTCAATTTACTGTTTTGATTGGGTTGGAATTACCAAACCTTAAAAATATAGGGAGCAGGACTTGCTTGGGTTAAGACGCTGTCTGAAAGGTTTAGCTGGCGACTGTCTATTGGTCGGCTTTCCGTCTTTGGGTGGTGTGAGGAGGATTTATTTGGAAGCTGTTTTTGGGTTTTTAGAGAAGTCTGTTGCTTAGTTACCTTATCTAAAAGCTTGATGTCTGGTTTTGAATTTACATTCCAGTATGGTTAGTTTGTAACTTTTCTTGGAATTGCACAAAGAATATTAAAAATGGATCAAATTAATTTACTTAGTTTTAACGTGAAAGGGTTAAATCACACTGTGAAACAAAATAATATCTTTGGCCTAGATTTAAAACACTCAAGGCCCCAATTACTTTAAAAAGAAACTCATATACGTAATTGTGATAACTCGCGCTTTTTTAGCCATGGAGAGGGTTGCAATTTCATTCCTCTTTCCGAGCGAAATCTGCCGGGCGTTCAGTTTCACTTGTTCAACACAAGGTGATAACTCATACAGCTGGACGTTTTGTTACAGCGTCAGGAAAATTAGACGACAAATTAACGGTATTTGCAAATATTTATGCCCCAAATATGGATGACCCAGGATTTTTTGAAAGATTTTTTTGCACTCTTGCTTGATCTGAATCTTTGTTCTTTAGTTTTCGGAGGAGACTTTAGCTGTTGATTAGATTCAATGTTAACACAGTTCATGAGGTTCTATTTACGAAGAATTTTGAAGCAATCGGTTGATGCAGCTGATGGAGGAGGTGAAACAACGGTTAGAGAATTTTGGAAACACTTTAACATAGACAACTTCGCGGAGTCGTGGGATGAACTGCAAGTATCAACAATGATCGGTGTTTGGCAAAACATATGGCCAGGGTGTATCATCAACTTTACAGATGTTCCAGCAGCAGGACCTGCAGAGAAAGTTACTGGAGATATTGTGACATTCGCAAACGATGCTGGGTTTGAAGACATCGTCGAGGAAAATTTGATTCAACTGTTGGATTCACATGAAGAAGATTTGTCATATGAAGACCTCATGTTGTTAGAGAAAGAGCGAGCATCAGAGGAGGCGGACGTTACGGAAGCTCCAGCCACCCCACTTCAACTAACGATACACCACCTGTCTGATACCTTATCTTACATCGACCGGGTTGTGGGTATCCTTAGCACTAATGATCCAAGCCGAGAACGTAGTCTAAAGGCTGTACGCTTGCTGCATGATGCCATGGGCTGTTGCAGGGAAATGTACAAGGAGAAAATGCGCCGCGAACAACAATCAGCTCTCGATGCTTTTCTTGTCTGCAAAACAGAGCCTTCCTCTCCCCCCATGTAACACCGCTCCATAGCGGCCACGTCAAGCAACACTCCACAACATGTCTGCGTTGTATTTGGTATTTTTGTGTTTCACTTCTATTTGTTGAGTGGCATTATTAAATTATCGACATTTAATGTGCTTTTAGAAGTCTGTGTTTCTCCATTGATATGTGTGTTATTTTATATTTATTTGGGAAAAAAATCCCTTTGGAACGCACCTTCACTTATTACATGGGATTCAAAGGGGAAAGGTTTTGTGTTCCTGGAAATGGCGATTCGTATGGTTACCTAAGAATGTAACCACCCGGTAACGCGGCAGTGACCTGCACCTTCCTTCCCTGGTCAGTGGGATGCACAAGTTCTGAGTACAGACTAACCAGCCCTGGGTCCAGTGCTCAGAGGAGGGGGTGGAGAGTGGGGTGGGGGCGTGTAAACAACCCGGGACACAGCGGCAGCCGAGGACTCAGCATCACTGTGGGAAGTTAGAAGTTCGGTGACTCCGATAACTGAGCGTTCACAGACTCCCGGTCGTTGGTCAGTGCGTTGTGCCTGGACGTCACATTCAGCGACAGAGAGCGAGAGAATGAGACAGTCACTTCGTCAGACGGATAACGCGGAAGTCACCGACACGGAGGGTGGATCTGGGGAGTCATCCGCCCAATAAACAGACATGCTGTTTTTCCTTTTACCCTGGTCTCCATTGACGAACAGAAATTCATTTCTGGTTCGACCCCGTCCCTTCATCTCATGCATCTTCACTGATATCCACTTTGAAAGTATTTGTTTCCGTCCAATCTGAGTCGGTTTACAATCCGCAGGACTGAACGTTTTATATCAAACAACAGTGAGCAACAGAACGAGTGCGGTGGGACGGGGAAATAATTTACCAGCCGACATGTAACGGAGCGAGTCGGTGAAGAGACTGGCCCTGAGTCAGTGTATGAGAGCCACCGACAACTGCACCGTTCAATAAAGAGAGTCAGTTTTCAGCGGTTCCGAGGCACCGCTGCTGCGGGGAACGGCAGCTCTACACGGGCAGTGTCGGGGTCAGAGGGAGGAAATCTCACGCTGTTGCGGAGGCAATCCGGCTGGTTCTGCCTCTTGCACTCCGCGGGCCCGGCCGGTGATCCATGTTATTTAACTGTTGGAAAATGAGAGCCTTCGGAGAGTCCCTCGCCTGCTGATCTGTCGAGAAGGTTCGTTTTGAAATGCACCGACTGCTTCCATGTACATCAGTGCGAGTGGGAGTGAGTCCAGGGGGAAGCTGATGGTCACAGAGGAAACTCAGCCCCCGGGAGAAGCGGCGGACGGAACTTCAGCGAAAGGAGAGGGTTGTATCCGCAGCAGCTGCTGAAAGTCAAATGTATAACCTGCGGCCTGCCGTGACTCGTATTCGAGCAGAGGTTGCTGCAGCCACAACGCAGAGTACTAACCACAATACGACAACGGGCACACCAGCTGCGCGCTCCCTTCATTGTCAAACCTTCTGATGACAGTGTGACTCACCCACTGACGCTCCGGTGACCAACAGTAAATCAGCGGCTCCTTTCAGGTCTGAATCTGTGAACTGACGGAATGTCTCTCTCCAGTGAAAGCCGGAAAAGAGTGTACTGTTCATTTCCCTGGTAAAAATGAGGGATAGCGATTGAGAAATGCACACACAGCCGGCATTCTGTGAAAAAGCTTCGAGTAAAAGGTTGAATAAAGCACTGAACGGATAGTAGGGCAGGACAACGGGGTTAGATCACGAGGTTAAAAGGAGTGTCTCTCAGCAGTGAGAGTCCGGATTCCTGAACCTGCGATTGAACCTCAGCGATATTTTCGTTCAATGTAGAACGGAAAGCGGCTCCCAGACCTGGTTCAGCACGAAACTGTCTACTCTCCACCGCCAGCGGCTGCGCCAGGGAGAGAAAATCCTCCGGAATTCCCCAGGAGTTTTCGGCCGCAGGTCGCACACTCCAGCACCACCGACTTCGACCCTTGCCATGTGTCAACCCTTAGTCCAGTTGAGTTGACCCAGTGATTTATTCCCTGTTCACCTGAGGGCACGGGTAACGGTGAATTGTATCTCTTGTGTGTTCACTAGCCGGTAACAGTGTCCGGGAGAGTCCGAGGGCCGCAGCTAACAGGGCTGTGCTGGTGAGGTCGAATGTGACGAATGGGCCACGATGCCGATGACTTCATTGCCAGTGCAGTGACTGGTGTCCTGTCAGGAGGGAGGGCCAGTGAAAGTCGACGTTAACAGAGTGAAAACCGGCTGCTTGTCTCTGTGAGGGGAGCTCGGATAAATCAAATTCCTAGCAACATAATAAGCGCGGGAGGAACTCAGCGAGTCAGGGAGCATCTGTGGATGGAAATGGACAATCGACATGTCCAATCCGCAATGAACGAATGCCAAACCCCTCATCTGGGCCGAGAAGAAAGAGGGGGGTGGGCGGAATAAGAGGTGAGGGGAAGAGCGGGCAGATGACAGCTGCATGTGGGTGAAGGGTGGTGGCAGATGCGGGCGGGAATGATGTCCGAAGCTGGCAGCTGATTGGTGGATGTGACAAATCAGAATCCGATTTATTATCGCCGACATATGACGTGAAATTTGTTCTTTTGCGGCAGCAGTGAAGTGCAAAGAGACATAATCCATAAATTACAAAACTAAATAACCAGAGCACTAAAGGAATATTGAGGGTAAAGCTGATGTGATCGGACCGGAGAGAGCGGTGGGGCACGGAATAAAGGGATGGAGGTGGGAAGGGGAACTGGTGGGAGGACTGGGTGGGGTTATGGGCAGGTGGCTAGAGAGGGTGGGGTGAGGAACGACACGGCGTGATGGCTGCCAGTTGGATCAAGAGGAGAGAGAAGGGAGACGAATAGAAAGGAGACAAAGCGGGAGTGTGTTGAGAATGCGGGATGGGTCAGGGGAGGGCTCGCTGTCGAGAATGTTCACTTGCATTTTACCCCAAACAGCGGCCGAGCATGCAGTGATGAACAGGAGGGAGAGAGGATTTAAACCTGGAGCGGGCGGGTGAGGATGGAGAAGATGGAGCTTCAGTCATTGCAGTTGAACTCGCAGGGTTGTGAACGGGAGGAGCAGTGTTTCGAAACTTCCTGCTGTGTTGTGCGCAAAGTCCGTGCATTCATTTGCAGTAGAAGAATGTTGCCTGATTCTTTGTAAAATAAGAACTCGTTGCCCCAGGACGAACCGCCCTCGACACTGAGGCCGGACGGAGACTGGGACCCCGCTCATGCCGGAAGCCCCTTTGCACAGCTGTAGAGAGAGGAGCGTTGGTATCTGTCCCTGGTCATTCCCCACAGCTCAGAATCGAAAGGTAACGGCCACCAGCTGCTCCCGGGAAGGTCTTCCCGCTACAGCCGTCACGCCCTCTGCTGCTCCAAGGGACCAGCCGCCAGCAGAACCCTCACGGTCCTCGGCGGCCGCTTCAACAGGAAGCTCCTCCGCTAGGCCGTCTCAGGCCTTCTCACAGAGCAAAGCTGGGCAGCACTTAACAGGCTCCAATGATGCGGGCCATGCTGGCGGGCGAGTCATTCAGGGTCGGACCAGACCTATCCAGGCACCTGCAGCGGGACTTGTCCTCTCCAGCACTCGGCATGTGCACCCGTGGGCACGTTGCACTTCTCCTCTGCTGTACTACTCTCCTTTCGGTAGGGTGCCATCAGCCAAGAGGTCAGAGGTTAGTTGTCCCATCCTAAAAAACCCAACCTGTTCCCGGCTGCATTCCACAACAATTCGGAATGCCGCAGGACAACATCGTCGGGAGTTCTGCCCTAATGGTCGGCATTCACTCTCAGGATCTGCAGCTGGGCATCACAGAGGATTATCACATTCAGTGAGTGGAAGCCCTTCCCGTTCATAAATGGAAGGGGTTCATTATCCGGAGCTTCAGTGGGATAAAAAGCTCTATGATGCTGGAGGAACTCAGCAGGCCAGGCAACATCCGTGTTGAGAAGCAGGCGGTCAACCTTATGGGTCAGGGCCCTTCTTTCCTCCTCAAGGTATCAGTGGGACGTGGGTCCGGCGGACGGCACCCAGCACAGTGGGGAAGCCAGCGATCCACTGGATAGCAGCTGTCCTTCTTCTGCTGAGCTGCAGACGTGTCGACCTGTATGAAGGCGACATCCGTCGGAGGATGGCTTCCGTCACCTGAATGCAGTCTCTCGCCGTGCTCTGGGCAATGTTGTAGAAATCCCCGGCCCCTGCCTGAACTTAGCCTGTGGCGTAAAACTTTAGGGCCATGGTCACCTTCATGGGCATAGACAAGGCATTGCGGCAGCGGGAGTGCGGTTGAAGGTCATCCCTCAGAATGTCGCACAGTCGGCCGATTCATGTAAAGTTCATGTGGAGGAGGAGGGATGGGCGGGCAGGGATGAGCGATCCAAGGACTTAGGGAGAGAGTGATCCCTGCGGAAAGCAGAAATGTCGAAGGATGACGTGCTGGATGTGAATGCTGGTGGGGTGAAAGGTACCGACCAAGGGAACTCGATCCCTGTTCTGTCTGGGGAAACTGGGGTGAGGGCAGAAACATGGGAAATAGAGATACCGGCGAAGGCTCCATCAGCGGGTCAAACACAGTGCTCTGAAAACGGAGGACAGCTCAGAGTCTCTCCTCACTGCTCCCTCTCTGCAATCTAAGCGCGCTCCATCCAGAGAAATTCGGCAAAACAGAATTGTGGTGTTGCCCGTGACAGCACCTACCTCACTGCTTGACAATTCCTCCCTCTGTTCGTAGGTGTCACTGCCTCTGTCGGTGAGCTCTGTGAGCGTCCCTGCCTCTGTTCGTGAGCGTCCCTGCCTCTGTCCGTGTGTCCCTGACTCTGTCGGTGAGTGTATCTGCCTCTGTCTAAGCGTCCCTGCATCTGTCAGTGAGTGTCCCTGCCTCTGTCCGTGAGCGTCCCTGCCTCTGTCCGTGTGTCCCTCCCTCTGTCGGTGAGTGTATCCGCCTCTATCTAAGCGTCCCTGCCTCTGTCTAAGCGTCCCTGCATCTGACCGTGTGTCCCTGCCTCTGTCTGTGAGTGTCCCTGCCTCTGTCAGTGAGTGACTCCGCCTCTGTCAGTGAGTGACTCTGCCTCTGTCGGTGAGTACTCTACCTCTGTCGGTGAGTGTCCCTGCCTGTCAGTGAGTACTCTGCCTCTGTCAGTGAGTACTCTGCCTCTGTCGGTGAGTGTCCCTGCCTGTCTGTGAGTGTCCCTCAATCTGTCAGTGAGTGACTTTGCCTCTGTCTGTGAGTGACTCTTCCTCTGTCGGTGAGTACTCTGCCTCTGTCGGTGAGTGTCCCTGCCTGTCTGTGAGTGTCCCTCAGTCTGTCAGTGAGTGACTCTGCCTCTGTCAGTGAGTGACTCTGCCTCTGTCGGTGAGTGTCCCTGCCTGTCTGTGAGTGTCCCTCAATCTGTCTGTGAGTTCTCCTGCCTCAGTCTGAGGCTTCCTGCCTGTGTCTCTGCCGTCCTCATTCTTTGACCGCCTTTGATTGTGCTCCAGCCTCAACATGTGTGTGTGCCATCCTCTCTCCCTGTGTGTAACTTTCTCCTTCATCTGTTATCTTCCTCTTTTCTCTCCCTCTCTTTTGGCCAGGTATTACTCCGCTGTCCGTGTGTGTGCCTGTCTGTTGTTGAGTCTGCTTGACTCTGTATGTGAGTGAACCTGTCTGCGTGTGTGTGAAATTGCCTCCCTCTCTCAGTGTGCATGACTTCTACATGTGCGTCTCTGCATCTGTCTTTGGGTCTCTCTCTCTCTCTCTCCTTTTGTCTGTCTGTATCACTTTCTGGAGCAACGGACATGCATTTTTCGATGTGACTGTAAACACCTCTAGGTGTGCTGCCTCGCACGTATCTGTGAGTGCACGTTTATTAGACTGCAAATGTGCCTGCATCTCCCCTTCGGCCCACCATGTCCATGCTGACCATCAGGTGATCATCTACACACTGATCAGGCTTCCCCTTCAGTGACCCTCGATGTCCCTTGACATCCGGGCTGTTTGGACCGACTGACGATTTTACCTTTGAAAATGCAGGTCGAGCTCAAACTCCGCCCTACGTCACGCATCGGCTCCTCCGCAAACTCCGCCCTAAGTCACGCGTCAGGTGGACCGCGAGTTCCGCCCTACGTCACACAGCAGGGAGACCGCGAACTGGGAGGAGGCCGGTTGAAAGGGCGCTGGTGAGGGAGCGGGCCGGCGGTGGGGGAGGTTAGGATGTGGGTGTGATGTTCACCGGTCGCCTCACAACCCGGTGGGATCAGCACCGAACTCCCCGATCCCGGGGACCCGCCCGCGGTGTCGCCGCCCCACTCACTGCCCGCTCCTCCCCTCCCTATCCCCCTCCCTATCCCCCTCCCTCCAATTCCCTCCTCGCTACCCACTCATCCCTCGCTCCCCGCTCTCTCCCGTACCCTCTCCCCATTGCCCCCTCCCCTCTCCCCATTGCCCCCTCCCCTCTCCCCATTCCCCCCTCCCCTCTCCCCATTCCCCCTCCCCTCTCCCCATTCCCCCTCCCCTCTCCCCATTCCCCTCTCCCCTCTCCCCATTCCCCTCTCCCCATTCCCCCTCCCCTCTCCCCATTCCCCCTCCCCTCTCCCCATTCCCCCTCCCTTCTCCCGATTCCCCCTCCCTTCTCTCCATTCTCCCGACTCAATTCCCCATACCCTCCCCCTCCGTACTCCCCTCTCCTCACTCCCCTACCCCCTCCCCAACACCATCACCGCCCGCCCTCCCCTCCCTGCTCACTCCCCCTCCCCTCCCTGCTCACTCCCCTTCACCCACTCCACCTCCCCACCTCACTCCCCTCCACCTCCCCTCCTCACTCCCCCATTCCCCCTTCCGTACACTCTTCCTTCTCCCGCTCCTCACTCACCCTCCCACCTCCCCTTTCCCCTTTCCCCTTTCCCTCTTTCCCCTTCCCCCCTCCCCCCCTTCCCCCTCCCCCCCTCCCCCCCTCCCCCCTCCCCCCCTCCCCCCTCCCCCCTCCCCTCTCCCCCCTCCCCCCCTCCCCTCCCCCCTCCCCCCCTCCCCCCTCCCCCCTCCCCTCTCCCCCCTCCCCCCTCCCCTCTCCCCCTCCCCCCCTCCCCTCCCCCCCCTCCCCTCCCCCCTCCCCTCCCCCCCCTCTCCCCCCCCTCTCCCCCCCCTCTCCCCCCCTCCCCCCCTCCCTCCTCCCTCTCCCCCCTCCCCTCCCCCCTCCCCTCCCCCCCCTCCCCCTCTCCCCTCCCCCTCTCCCCCCCCTCTCCCCCCCTCTCCCCCCCCTACCTCCCCCCTCCCCCTTCCCCTCCCCCCTCCCCCCCCCCCTCCCCTCCCCCCTCCCCTCCCCCCTCCCCCTCTCCCCCTTCCTTCTCTCCCTCTCTCCTCACACCCCCCTCCCCATACTCTCCCCTCTCACCCCCCATACTCTCCCCTCTCCCCCCGTGTAGAAAGTCAATGAGGGCAGCTGATGTGAATGCACTCGTGGCTGGGTAATTTGGAACTGGAGGGCGAAGCTTTGAGGTGAGACATGACGGATTAAAAAGGGGCCATTTAGGGTCAACCGTTTCTTCCACAGGCAGTGGTGGGGATGTGGAACAAGCTGGCAGAGAGAGTGGTTGAGGCAGCAACAGGACAGACATCAACAGGAAAGGTTCAGAAGAACATGGACCAAACACAGGCAAATGGGACTGGCTTGGTGAGTGCTGTGGTCGGTGTGGACATATGACTCTGTGATGGTCCTAGTGCCAGTGGGAGAGATTTAATCTGTGGACGGTCCCCTTCTCACCCTCTCTGCCCATTATGTTCCTGAAAACACAGCCCAGTTCAGCAATGAGATGGTGCTGGTGTGGTGGGATTTATCCTGTGGACGGTCCCTCTCTCACCCTCTCTGTCCACTATATCCCTGTACACACAGTCCAGTGTCCAACACTGAGACGGTGCTGCTATGTGTATTTATGTCATGAGATGCTTTCTCTGGTCCCTGAATATTTAGAGTCATACAGCACAGAAACAAGCCTTTTGGTCCAATTGATCCATGCCGCCCAAGATTCCCATCTAAGCTGGTCCCGTTTGCCAGTGTCTGGCCCATAACCATCTCAACCTTTCAAATCAATGTTGCTGTCCAATTGTCTTTTAAAAGTTGTTTGTGTTCCTGCCTCAACCACTTCCTCTGCCAGCTCATTCCATATGGATCCCACCCATTGTCTAAAAATAAAAGTTGCCCCTCATGTTTTTTTTTATAAATATTGTGTGTCCCCTCTCACCTTAAACCTCTGTCCTCTAGTTTTTGATAGCCCAACTCTGGGGGAAAAGCCTGAGTGGATTCACCATATCTATACCTCATGATTTTATCACCTCAATCTCCTGCACTCTAAGAAATAATGTGTTAAGGAATAAATTTATTCAGTGGGAAGCTGAGTAAATACATGTTGGGAACAGGAATAGATAATGCTATGGGTCAGTTGAAGAGGGGTGGGGTTAGGTGCTGGTGGTGATCACAAGCATGGTATGGTTGGTATGAATGGACTGTTCCTGTGTGGACAAGTCTGTCTAATTCATTATAACTTCATTACCCTCATTGAATCCTTTGGCAGGTTGATCATTTTTCTTGTTTTCTTGTTCACTGCCCATTAAGTTCCAATAGTCAGAGCCCACTGCCCAGACATACCCCTCACTGATGTTGTGTTTGTCACAGGAAGCTGTCAGACTGAGAACGATGGACCCTCTATGTCAGAGCGAGAGATATCATCTGGTGAAGAGTCACGGGTACATTGATCATCAGATGAAAACAAGGCTAAGGTGAGAGAGAGAGCTGGGGATGAGAGAGGATGTGAATTTTCTCCAGCCGTTCTGACCTCTGAGATATCATCGCTGTCCCACCCGGCCTCCTTTATCCTCCTGAAAAGTCCACCAGCCCTGGCTGCCCAGTCCCTTGTTTCTAGATTTGCCTCTCAACATCCTTCTCCCTCTTTAGAAAAGAAAACAAGAAAATAGCTGTAGGAGTTGTGCATCCAGCCTCTCAAGCCGAACTTGCCAACATGTCACAGAGCTGGTGTGGAGGGATTTATCCTCTGTCCATCTTGTTCCTGTCTGCACAGCTGATAGCCAACACTGACACATTGCCGGTATGGGGGGAATATCTCCTGTGGACAGTCCTCCTTTCACCCTCTCTGTCCATTTTATTCTTGTCCGCACAGCCTGGTAGCCAACACTGCACAGTGCTGGTGTGTGTGGAGGGGGGATTTATCCTGTGGACAGTCCCTGTCTCACCCTCTCTGTCCATGATATTCCTGTGTACACAGCCCACTGTTCAACACTGACCCAGTGTTGGTGCAGGGGGAATTGTCTTGGAGAGATGGTTTCTCTGAATTCTCTTCAATATATGTTCAAATGCAGGCTGGGTAAATACATGAGCGGGACTGGAATTGATTATATGGTGGGTGCATGGAATAGCAAAAGGTGATTTTGTCTTTTGTGTGGTGTGTCCCATAGAGGTTTTCCAACACCTGATGTCCATTAAAGTTTCAATAATCAGTGATCCCTGCCCAACTGCTCCTTACTGATGTATTTGTCACAGGAAGCTGCCAGACAGAGACTAATTCTTCGAGATATGATTTTTGCATGTGAGTCGTGGAATTTGGGTGGGTGTTCGTGACAATATGGGTAAAATAAAATGGTGTATGGTGGGATTTAGTTAAAAAACGGGTGCTTTGTGGTTAGTGTGTTGCTAATGGGCCAAAGGGCCAATTTCCATGCAGTTTGTTCTGTGTTCTGAATCTCACCATTTACTTGGTCACGCCTCCTTAGAATCTTCCTTGGTTTAGTAAGAGCAACTACTATTATTCTTAACTCCACTGAATACACGGCCCAGTGTCCAACACTGACTCAGTGCTAGTATGTGGGATTTATCCTGTGGACAGTGCCTCTCTCACGCTCTCTGTCGACTATATTCCTGTATACACAGCCCAGTGACCAACACTCCCACAGTGCTTGTCTGTGGGATTTATCCTGTCGACGGCCCCCCTCTCATCCTCTCTGTCCACTATATTCCTGTATACACGGTCCATGTCCAATACTGACACAGTGCTGGTGTGAAGGATTTATCCTCTGGATGGTCCCATTCTCACCCTCTCTGTCCATTACACAATCCAGTGTTCAACATTAACACTGCTTCTTGAGGAGATGCTTTCTCGAACATTACCTCTATTTATTTGGAGGTCAGCTGTGCAAATACATGAGGGGAGTCAGGAATATCTGGGGTCAGGTGAGCAGGGGAGGGATGAGCTAGTGTGGATTACAAGCATAGGCTGGGAATGTTTGTTTTGAATGAACTATTCCTCTGTGGACAGAGCTATTTATTTCATGATAAAATTCCTATCCCACAACTGACTCCATTGTCAAAGTTGATCTGTGCTTTTGTCATGTGATGGGGTTAGTTGAAGAAGGTTTGGAGGAAGTGATGGAGATCACACATACAGGGTGTGTATGGTTGGCTTGACCGGGCTGTTCCTGTGTAACCAGGTCCATTTAATTCATTAGGAATTCCTTGCATTTATATTGTGGTAGATGAACACAATGGTCAAAGGTGATCTAGGCTTATGTGGGGTTTGTCCCGTGATACACCTGATACCCATTCAAGTTCCAATGAACAGTGACCTCTGCCCAACTGTACCGCTTACTGATGTTAACTTTGTCACAGGAAGTTGTCAAACTGAGAACGATGGACACTCCATGACTGACACAGAGACAACACCTGGTCAAACGTCACGGGGGAACTTTGGGCAACAGATGGAAGCAAGGCTGAGGTGAGGGAGGGAGCTGGGAGTGGGTGTGCATTTCCCCTGGCTTTACACCTCACTGAGATAGCTCTGCTGTCCCACCACTGCTCCCTTTAACCTCCTGAATTTAAATACACAGCACCAGCTGCTAAGATGCTTCACTCTTGAATTAACTCCCAAGATCACTGCACCCTTTACCCGAGAACACAACAGGTGCAGTCCTCTCAACCCTGCCCTGCCATTCTATACTACTATAGTGGGTCTGTCCCCGGCCAGGAGTCCTATCTTGTATCAGACCCACATGGATCTCAATTCCCCAATCTTCCAAAAGTTGACCTTCTTTCTCTTTAACTACTGCAAGTTATCTAACCTCCACATCCTTCTCGGCAGAGAATTGCAGACATTCACTGTCCGCTGTGGGAAGAAACTCCAGCACACCTCAGTTTTAAATGGCTGACCCATCACCCAATAACTTTGTCCTGTCATTCAAGACTGCCCCACCACTAGAAATGTTTCACAGTGTTGCAGGTTGTGGAGCTGCTGTCTCACATCTCCAGACACCCAGCTTCATCTTCACCTCAACCCAGATGGACTGTGGGGATTATTTCGAGATTTCACATCTCCTGTATGATGTGGATTTCTTCAAGGTGCTCTGTTTTTACTCACATCCCAAAAATGTGTGTAAATGCGCTTCCTTAATTTCTGTTTGAGTTACCAATTTTGTGTAAGTGAGTGGGAGAATCTGGGAGGGTGTTGTTGACAGTGTGGGGGAAAATGAAATGCTTTAGTGTGGGATTTGTTTAAAATTGGGTGTTGGTGGTCAGCACGGAGTCAATGGGCCAAAGGGCTGGTTTCCATGCTCCTTGTCTCTGTGTCTGAATCTCCCCCATATACTTTGTCATGCTCCTTAAGGTCTCATATGGTTCAATGAGTTCACCCACCATTCTTCTAAACTCCAAAGAGCACACAGCCCAGTGTCCAACACTGATGCAGTGCTGGTGTGGGGGGATTTATCCTGTGTTTAAACTTTCTCTACCTTCCCCTGAATATTTATGCAGATGGATGCTGGGTAAATACATGCGGAGGAGAGGAATAGAAGGTTGGGCACCCAGCATACTGCCCACTCTTCCAAGTTATTCCTGGAGTTGGAAATAATTCAGAACTGATGTTTGGTTTACACCATGAGTTAGATATTCCCAGTCTGAAATAGATCTGAGTATCTCAACTTCCTGCCTTCCATGAGATAACCAGTCTCAAGCTGTGTTGATACACTGTCTCCAATACTACAAACCTTTCTGCACCAGATGCCTTCTTTCTCCTAAAGATCCACATCCCTGTCTGAAGGCGTGATCCTCCACACAAACATATTGTTACATGGCATGGGGTCATATAATAAACTCCCATAAAGCAGCCAGGGTTGTATTTGTTCCAACAAAGGTGGAACACATTCCCTGGATGCATCGGCCAACCTTTTGCACATTGAAGTTAAATGGAAACAGAGACCCTGACACTCCCGTTACAGGCCCAGTGTTAGTCAGTGAGGGTCACTCTTTCTGGCATCGACGTCCACTCATGTAGGCCTGACCTATCCCAAGTCCAAGAATGGAACAGTCAGAGGGGATAGGTGATGGTTTCAGTTCCTGTTTAATCTCAACAAGTGCAGAGAGTGAATTTGCAGAAGGTTGGATCTCCATCAATGGGAGTAAACCCAGGATCACTTCCCAACACCAACAAATTATGGAGGGATTGATCTTGTGAATATTCTCTCTGGTCTCTTCATGCCCAACAGTAAAGCAGTGTAGTGAGCTGGGGATTTATCCTGTGCATGGTCCCTGGTCACCCTCTCTGTCCATCTGCCCGACCCCACACCCATCTCCTCTCTCAATTGTCCATCTCACCACCTCCTTCCCACCTCACGCACTATCCTCCTTTCTTCATGCCGTCCACCCCCCTCCTCATCCGCCACCCCCCTCCTCATCACCCACTGCCCCCACTCTGCCGTCCACCCCCTCCTCATCACCCACTGCCCCCCTCTTCACTCTGCTGTCCACCCCCCCATCAACAACTGCCCCCTCTCTTCACTCTGCCATCCACCCCCCTCCTCATCACCCGCTGCCCCCTCTCTTCACTCTGCTGTCCACCCCCCCATCAACAACTGCCCCCTCTCTTCACTCTGCCATCCACCCCCCTCCTCATCACCCACTGCCCCCTCTCTTCACTCTGCTGTCCACCCCACCTCCTCATCACCCACTGCCCCCTCTCTTCACTCTGCCGTCCACCCCCTCTCCTCACTCCACCATCCACCTCACCTCCCTTCAGTTTGATATCCTCCATACATCTCCTCACTCACTATCAATCCCCCTCTTCCTCACCACTTTTCACCATCTCCTCACTCTGGCATTTGTCACTCCACTCACCGTTCAACCCAATCTTCAGTCCCCTTTGCTTTCGAATTGCTCGGAAAACTGCTCTGCCTCTTTACCTCGTTCCTCCTGTCAGAACCTCCTTCAAATTGATATTCTTGTCCATGGTTGTCAGCCTCTGCTTGAACAGAATATTTGGCATGGGGCCACATAACGAGGAATCCTGAAGCATGAAGGGGGGTTTTTGTTGGGTCAGAGGTGGCACATGAATGGAAGTTGGATCCACCGTTCCCACCACCATCCTCCCCTCTGCCTGTTCCAGCCTTGGACTTGGGCCAGGTCAAGTCTCCATCAGCAGATGTCCAAGGTGCCAGAGAGAGTGATCACTCCCCCCCCCCCCACTAACACTGGGCCTGTAAAGAGAGTGTCAGTGTCTCTATTTCCATTTAACCTCAGCATGCAAAAAGGTTGGCTGACACACCCAAGGGGGTAAATTCTGGATCACTACCCAACTCCACCATGTTGTGGATGCTGGAGGGATATACATTGGGATTATTCTCCCCAGTAGAGAGCACAATATCCAACACTGACACAACCTGGTATTGGAAGCATCCTGTGTTGAGCGTCTCCTTGATGCTCTCTGGCTCATACTGACCAGAAGACAGTGCCCAGCACTAACGCTGTGTTTGTATTGGAGGGATTGATCTGTGGATATTCTTTATCGAATCTCCTCAAGCATTGTTGAAATGAAGGTTAGGTAAATACTTCAGGAAGACGGGAATGGGAGGTTAATGTGATGTCCTGTTAGTAACAGGAAGCTCACAGACTGCCAACAAATGACTTTCCATCTTGGGGCACATTTGGTCAAAGTTACAGATGCAAAGTGAGTAATAGATGGACACGTGGAAAGAAGGGAGGTGTCTGTGCAATGTGGAAGGGCAGGTGGTGGGGACGGAATGAGAGGAGTCAGAGAAACAGAAACTGAACAACAGTGTCTCCAGGATAATTTGTGGGAACAGACTCTTGGCTTGAAAGAAAACAAAACAGCTGACCAGTCTCTCCACATAACTGAAAAACTTCAGTGAAAGCAGTGTCTGAGGTCGATCGGGTGGTGAAGAAGGTGCTTGGCAAGCTGGCCTTCATAAGTCAGGGCGTTGAGCACAGGAGTTGGAAAGTTATGTTGCAATTATACAAGAGGTTGGTGAGGCCGTACTTGGAATATTTTGTACAGTTTTGGTCACCTTTTTAGAGGAAACATGTTATTAAGCAAGAAGGAGCAGTGAAAAGGTTTACCAGGATGTTGCCTGGACTCTGGGGTGTGAGTTACAAGGAGAGGTTGTGTTGGTGAGAACTTTATTCCCTGGAACATGGGAGACTCAATGGTGACCTGATAGAGGTGTATAAGATATTGCGGGCATAGCCAGGGTAAAAGCACATAGTCTTTTTTTCCCAGTGAGGGTGTGCTACAAACAAGAGGGCATAGATTAAAGATCAGATGTGAGAGATTTAAGTAGGACATCAGGGGCTACTTCTTCACACAAAGGGTGGTGCATATTTGAAATGAGCTACCAGAAATGGTGGTTGAGGCAGGCACATTTAAAAGCCATCTAGAAGAGTACATGTATGGGAGAGGCTTAGGGGACTATGGGCAAATTCAGGTAGATGGGATTAGCTCACTGGGCAATGTAGCTGGCATGGATGAGTTGGGCTGTGGGCCAGTTTCTCTGCAGTGTGACTTCTTCCAAATCAATGTCCTGGTGAATCTGTGCCCTCTTTAACTGATGCCATCTTCTTTACACTTTACACTGGCAGTCAACAGTGCACAATGTATTTCAGATGGTATTTTTTTTAAATCTGCACCATTACTTCCCTGCCCTTGTATTCTAATGTCCCGGCTAATGAAGGCTGACTTCCCCTGAGCCGCCTTTACCATGCTGTGCCACCTTCAAAGACACTTGGACATGTGCAGTGAGGTCGCCCTGTTCCTCAAACCTCCCTGGGGCCCAAACATTCACTGTGTAGCTATTTGACCTCCCAAAATATTTCACAGCATTTATTAGTATTAAAATCCATCTGCCATTGTTCTACCCAACATCACAGCTGAAAAATATCTTTTTGCATCTGGAAACTCACTAATCATATCTTCTACCTTAGCATCCAAGTCACTAATGTAGGAAACATACAGCAGGGGTCCCAGTACCAGTCCCTGAGGTACCGCACTGGCAGCAGGCTTCCAGTCATGAAGCAACCCTGCACCTTTGCCTTCTGTCTCCTGTTACTAATACCATTTTGGATGCAGGGACTGGGTACGGTTGAATTGGCGATGCTGTTCCTGTGTGGCAGGTCTGTTTAATTCATTATAAATTCCAATGCCACGGTCCCCTCCATTGCCAAAGCTGATCTGTTTCTGGTCTGATTTGGGGCACGTCCCTCTGCCCATGAATGTTCCAATAATCAGCACCAGCTGCTCAGTTGTTACTGATGTGTCTGTCACAGGAAGCTTTCAGATTGAGAACAATGGGCTCTTCATGTCAGAGGGAGAGATATAATGTGATGGAAACCACAAGGGAATGTTCATCAACAGATGCAAATCAGGCTGATGTGGGGCAGTGAGCTGGGATTGGGAGAGGTGTGCATTTCCTCAGGCCTTACACCCCACTGCGATATCACTGCCGTCCCACTGTTGTTCCATTTATCCTCAGTGTAAATGCTCCAGCTCTCAGTGCCAATATCCCTCGCTCTAGAATTGTCCATTGGGATCCTTCCGCCTTTTCATAAAAGAACACAACAGGACAGGAGCAGTAGTGATCCAGACAGCCCCTTAATATCGCCCTGCCAGCCTTGACACAGAGCTGCTGTCGGGGGTTTATCCTGTGGGTGGTCGGACTCTCTGTCCATTATATTCCAGGATCCACAGCACAGTGACCAACAATGACACAGAGCTGCTGTCGGAGGTTTATCCTGTGGGTGGTCGGACTCTCTGCCCATTATATTCCAGTATCCACAGCACAGTGACCAACAATGACACAGACCTGGTGCTGGGGGATTTCACATATGGTCAGTACCTCTCTCGCAGTCTCTGTCCATTATATTCCTGCAGACACAGCCCAGTATCCAACACACACACAGTGCTGCTGTGGTCATGTTTGTCCTATCGAGATAATCTCTCTAACTACCCCTCAATAATTCTCAAAGAGAGGTTTGAGAAATAACTGAGTGGGGAGAGGTATCCAATGTTACTCCGATGGAGTCAGTTGGAGAGGAGTAGGAGCAGCTGTTACAATTGGTTGGACTGGGCTGTTCCTGTGTGAACAGGTCTGCTTAATTCATTATAAATTCCAATACCAGGCTGCCTGCATTGTCAAAGTTCATCTGTTTCTGGTCATGTGTGGGGCATTTCCCCTGTCCATTAACGTTCCAGTAGTCAGAGCCCAGTGCCCTCTCTAGTTTCTTACTGATGAGTCTGTGACAGAAAGCTTTCAGATTGAGAACAGTGGACTCTCTTTGTCAGAGGAAGAGATATAATCTGGTGATAAACACAGGGAAACGTTCATCAACAGATGTAAATCAGGCTGATGTGAGAAAGGGAGCTGGAATTCAGAGGCACTGACACAGAGCCAGTTTTGGGGGGCATTTATCCTGTGGATGGTCCCTTTCTCTCATCCTGTGTACGGTTCCTCTTTCACTCTCGGTCCACTATATGCCTGTATACACAGCCCACTGCCCAACACACACAAAGTTCTGCTGTGACTGATTTTGTCTTTTGAAGATATTTTCTCTCACTTACCCTGAATAATTATTGAAAGATAGGCCTGGTAAATACTTGAGGGGAATGGGAATAAAATGCTTCTCTGGGGTCTGCTGAAATGGGGGAGAGGGAGCTGGTGTGGATCTTGAGCAGGAGCTGGGTATGGTTGATTTGATGATGCTGTTCCTGTGTGGCAGGTCTGTTTAATTCATTATAAATTCCAATCCATAATGTCCTGCAATGCCAAAGTTGACCTGTTTTTGGTCTGATTTGGGGCATGTCCTCTGTCCATTAAAGTTACAATAATTAGAGCCAACTGCCCAGTCCTGTCCATTACTGATGTGTCTGTCACAGGAAGCTTTCACACTGAGAACAATGGGCTCTCCACTTCAGAAGGAGAGAGATAATCTGGTGAAAAGCACAGGGGAATGTTGATCAACAGATGCAAATCAGGGCGATGTGAATATGAGCTGGGATTGGGAGAGGTGTGCATTTCCTAAGGACGTATCGCCCACTGCAATATCACTGCTGTCCCTCCACTGTCCCATTTATCCTCAGTGTAAATGCTCCAGCGCTCAGTGCCTCGATCCTTTGTTCTACAATTGTCACCTGAGATCCTTCCAGCTCTTCACAGAAGAACACAACAGAACAGGAGCAGTAGTAATCCAGACAGCCCATCAATATTGTCCTGCCGACGTTGACACAGTGCTGGTGTGGCTGAATTTATCCTCTTGATGGTTGCCCTCTCTGTCCATTATATCCCTGAAATACACAGCCCAGTGCTCTCCACTGACACAGTGTTGGTGTGGGGGGGATTTATCCTGTGGGTGGTCCCTATGTCACCCTCTCTGTCCATTATATTCCTGGATACACAACCCAGTGTCCAACACTGACTCTGCCGTTGGGGGCATTAATCTTGTGGACAATCCCATTCTCACCCTCTTTGTGCACTATATTCCTGTATCCATAGCCCAAGGTTTAACACCTAGTTGGTGTTGGTGGAGGAGAATTTCTCCTGTGGATGAGTCCTCTCTGTCTATAGTATTCCAGTGTCAACATCCAAAGCCCAACACTGATACTCTTCTGGTTTGGGTGGATTTCTACCATACATGTTCCTTCTCTGTCCTTCATAGTCCATGGCCCAGTGTCCAACACAGATGCAGTGCTGGTGTGGGGGAACATGCTGTGCTCCTTCCTCTCTCCTCCTCTCTATCTGTAAATTCCTGTGTACACAGCCCAGTGTTTCATGTTACATTTCCTCAACCTTTTCAAAGGGCAGGTGGATAAATACGTGAGGCTGTAAGGAAGATGAGGATACTGCAATGGGTTTATTTGAAGAGGACAGATCAGCATTTGTGGATCACAGGCATGGACTGGCAACAGCTGCTTTGACCGGGCTGTCGCTGTGTGGCCACAGCTGTTTAATTCATGATAAACTTCTTACCCATTAATGCAGCAAGTGCACCGATCCAATTGGCCAAAGGTCTGGTGCGAGCTCGGAACCCAGTACAGTGCAGCACAGGGACAGGCCTTTTGGCCCACAATGTTGTGCTGAACTAATTGAAGTCATCTCTTCTGCCTGCCCAAAGCCCTATCCCTCCATTCTCTGCATATCCATGTGCCGATATAAGAGCCTTTTGAACACCACTTTCAGATGTGCCTCCACCATCACCCCTGGCAGTGCATTCCAGGCACAAACTATTCTGTGTAGTAATAAAAAATATCCTGTCCCACTCATTTCCCATGACCTATCTCCATCACCTTAAATGCATGTATTAGACATTTCGACCATGGTGGGAAAAAGTGATACTGGCTATCTGTTATATTTTATTTTGTGAACTTCTGTCTGGTCACAACTCAGTCTACACCCCTTCAGAGAGAACAACCTCAACTTATTGCACAAGGCCAATAATCTGGGCAGAACCCTGGTAAACCTCTTCTGGACCCTCTGCAAAATCTCAACATCCTTCCTTTCATGGGGCAACCAGAATTGAGTGCAATATTTAACTTCCTGTCTCTTGAACTCAATACGTTCATCAATAATGGCAAGTACGCCATGCACCTTCTTTACCACCCTATCAACTTTGTGCAGCCGTTTACAGGGAGCTATGGACTTGGAACCAAAGATGCCTCTGTACGTCAATATTCTTAAGGGTTGTGCCATTAACTGCCTACTTTCCCTTTACATCTGATCTCCCAAAGTGCAGCAGTTAACACGCTCCGATTTGACTCCATCTGCCCATATCTGCAACTGATCTATGTCCCGCTGTATCATTTGGCAGTCTCTATGCTATCCACAATGCCACCAATCTTTGTGTCACCTGCAAACTGAGTTACCCACCCATCAATGTTTATTCATGTATATCACAAACAGCAGAGGTCCCAGCGTAGATCCCTGGGGAACATCTCAAGCCACAAACATCAAACAAGAGTAAGACCTATTAACCATCGACCTCTGTCTACTATGGGCAAGCCAATTCTGATTCCAAACAGTTTACTTACCATGAATCCCATGCATCATAATATTCTGGATGAGACGACCATGAGGGCCCTTGTCGAATGTCTTACTCAAATCCATATGGACAGCATCCACAGCTCTTCCTTCATCGATCACCTTTGTCACCTCCCTGAAAATTGTTCATAAGATATGACCAGCCCCACACAAAACCATGTTGACTGTCCCTAATTAGGCCATGATTCAAAGGTTCATAAACCCTATCCCCAAGAATCCTCTCCAGTAGCTTCCCTGTCACTGATGTGAGACTCACCAGTCCATGATTTGCAGGATGATCCCTATTTCCCTCACCAACCAATCTGTACAGTTGTGATAATACTTACTCTTTTTAAACCCCATGGCACTCACAATAAATGCCAATGTGCCATTTTCTTTCCAAATCACCTTCTGCCTCTTCATGCTGCCTGAACCCTGGCGGGGACCAGTGTTGCTGAACCTCCTGTTTCTGTGCTGTGAAGTCTCTCACCAAACATCTTGTCCAGTCCAGTTCCCACACACACAGTTGCTGCCAAAACTGGCCCAGTACTGATCGGGCACAGGGTTGTCCTGTGACTACTCACCCAAATCATCCCTTGTCCATTACAGTTCAAGATCAAAAAACACAGTGAACAACATTGACCCACTGCTGATCAGGCAGCCATTTATCCTGCAGCTGTTGCTACTTCACTGCCTGTCCATTATCTTCCTGTTTTGCTGGTGTGGTGTGGGGGCTTTATCCTGTGCATATTCCTGTATTAACATTGTATTGGTTGGGTGGAAGGGATTTATCTTGTGCACAGTCCCTCTGTCACCCTCTCTGTCCATTATTCGTGCTGGCCTGAATTATCTCTCCCTGTGATGTACATTGTAAAGAATTCTTTCATCTCCCATTTTCAGTGAAGTTCTAATAGCATCACCCCCGATCAATCCTGGTCCATTCCCAGGGATGTTTGTTAGAGGCATCTCACTCACTGAGAATAATGGAGTTTTCACATCAAGGACACAAACATCAGACTGCAGATGTACTTTGAGCAATGGAAGGAAACCAAACGATGCAGGATTGGGTGGGAGGGATCCTGGGAAGAAGAGTCACTGGGAAAAGTGAGAAGGAGAGAAACTCCATGTCAACTTGAGGGGATGGACGTGGTCCCTGGGTTTAAGTTCCCTCCGTGGTATCACACACCCCACCACCCCCTCATCTCTGTAATTCCTTCCCTTACACTGAGTGCCTGACTATCTTGCCTTCACTCAGTCTGGCCTCTCCAGTGTCCAAAAGTTTAGTGGCTTCACAACTGATAGCTGTGCCTTCAGCTGCCAAGGCCCTCTGTGTTGTCAGCCTGTTAACAGTGCCAGAGCACTGGATTATTCAGTGGAAGTCATTTTCCAATCACTTCCATCCATTATATTCCTGTATGCACAGCCCAGTGTCCAACACTGACACAGTGCTGGTGTGGGGGGATTTATCCTGTCGATGGTCCCTCTCTCACCCTCTCTGTCCATTATATTCCTGTATACACGGTCCATGTCCAACACTGACACAGTGCTGCTGTGGGGGGATTTATCCTGTCGACAGTCCCTCTCTCACCCTCTCTGTCCAGTATATTCCTGTATACACAGCCCAGTGTCCAACACTGACACAGTGCTGGTGTGTGGAGAGATTTCTCCTGTGGTCGATCCCTTTCTCACACCATATTTCCATTATATTTCTGTGCACTGTGTTTCATCTACCATTTCCTGAACATGTATTCACAGAGAGGTGGGTAAAGAAATGAGAGATTAGGTCTGTGGTTATTTGAAGAAGTTGGGGGAGCTGGTGTGATCACAGCACAGGCTGGGCACAGTGGTTTGCATAAGTTGTTGCTGTGACCAGTTCTATTTCATTCAATAAATTCCTTGCCCAATGAAATTCCAGTGGACACGCCCATTGCCAAACGTGATCTGTTTCTGGTCTGGTGTGAGGTTTATCCCGAGGATGTTGTCCAATGCCCACTGCCCATTAAAGTTCCAATGGGCAGAGCTCATTCCAAATCATGCCACATACCAGTTTGAAGAGTTTCCAAGTGTTACAAATCCCAGGTTTCCATTTGGTGAAGGTTGCTTTAAAGAACCTGAACGATAGTGTCAGCTGTTTTGTCTGCTGCGAGTGGGAGCGAAAAGCTTCTATATCTGGAATGCTGCAGGTGTCTGAAGGTGGATTCACTGAAGTGCTGGCAACTGCACACAGAGAGAGAGAGAGAGAGAGAGAGAGAGAGAGATGTGAGAGTTGGTAGCACTGACTGCCAGCCTCTGCATCTATGAGTGAAGCACAATCGTTGTGACTGACACTTTACAATCCATACATGGATTTTTGGAGCAATCTGTGGAGTCCACTTTGTTGTTAACCTGTACCAGGAATCAGGTATATCTGTGGGCAGCCACGTATCAAGTGCTATCGGTGTGGCAGATATTTCTGACCAAACCAATGGAGATCTTCGGTGATTGTGGCATCGTACTGGTTCCAACGTGGAACTTATGGAATTTGTAAACTCCTGCTCTCTTTTTCTCTCTACATTCTGATGTGGTTTCAGAAGCTCATCGTTTTGCTTCAAGACTTGCTGAACTGAACTTTGAGAACTGTTCCTAGACTTGGGGTTTGGGAACTTGCCACACACACACTTTGGGTTATTTTGGTCAATGTCTGAGATCTATTGTTCTTATTTCTCTTATTATTACAAGTAGTTATCAATAAATAGATTCTAACATTTAAACATTGCTCATTGTGTTTCTATTGTTGCTGGTACGTACCACAAGGAAACTGAGTTTTAAGTGTCCACCCCCTCATCTTGTGACTATGAGGCCTACATCGAGATTCTCCCACTCCTTCATAGAATATAAATCTAATTTCCTGGAATTTCTCTCAGTGAATAGCAAACTGAATATCTTCTATGCCTCCATGAATGCTGGTTTATCCTTTCTTAAAGAATGGGACTAAAACTGTGTATAGTCCTCCAGGTACATCCCCACAAACCAATCTGTGCAGTTGGAATAAGTATTTTTAAATTTCATCCCTCATGCATTAAATGCCAGTGTGCCAATGTGCTTCTGACCCACCTTTTGCCCATCATTCTATCTGAACCCCATCAGCAAGCCTGAGCCTCAGTGTTTCTGAACCTCCCATTTCTGTAATGTAAATTCAATAAAATTCTCTTGAACATCCTTGTCCAGTCCAGTTACCATGCAGACAGTTTACTGCTGAAACTGACCCAGTACTGACAGGACAGGGGGCTATCATGTGACTACACCCACTAATACATTTCTTGTCCATTGCAATTGAAGTACAAACAACCCAGTGCACAACAGGCAACAGTTTATCCTACAGCTGTTCCGCCATATCCTCCTGCCTATTATATTCCTGGATACACAGCCCAGTGTCCAACACTGACAGTGCTGGTGTGGAGGGATTTAGCCTGTGGATGGTCCCTCTGTCCATTATATTCCTGAACAGCCCTCTTTTGCCCTCTCTTTCAATTTTATTTTAACCTTGACATGGTGCAGATCAGGGCAAGAGGTATGACTGGACAGGGCAGCAGATGGACTGAGAGTCTTCCCATGATGTTGGCCTGAATTGTCCTTTTCAATGTTGTAAATTCTGAATTGTTCTAACTACTTTTTTGGTGACCTACCAACAGTCTGACTCCTCTAAACGATCCTGGGCCCATTGCTGAGGAAGTTTGTTAGAGGCAGCTGACATACAAAGAATAAATGCTTTCCCGTATTTGGGACACAAGTAACAGACTGGAGATGTCTGTTGAACAATTCAGGAAACAAAAGTATACAAGATTGGGTGGGAGGGATTGTGGGAAAAGTGAGAGAAAGAGGGAAAATCCTTGTCATGAAATTATCCAGTTTGAAATTCCCACCATGCTCTCGTCCCATCTCTGCCATCCACTCTGATCCATTCAGTGTCTGCCTGTCTGACCTCCTCTCATTCTGCCTGCTCCATTATGCACAAATTTAGTGAATTCTGTTACGGACTCAGTGAATGTCCCTTTAAGATAGAGTTAGTTGTGTGTGTGTGTGGCGTGCTTACGTCAACAGAAGAAAAACAGACGTAATGACATTGTTGAAGAGGTCAGTCGAAGTCGAAGGGAGAGAGAGAGAGAGAAAAGGGAGAGAGACACCAGCCTGCTAGTTTCTTTATCAATGGATGAGAAACAATAACTGTGTCTGCCATTGAAGTCCATGTATGGAAATTGGAATTAATCCGGTGGAGTTCACTTTGTTGCTGACCTGTAGAGGGAAACAGGTATTTGTGTGGCCAACCGCGATTTAGCTGCTTTTCGGGGTAAGGAAGTCACTACCGAGTCAACACTGAGGTGTTGTTTGGGTTACATCGTGGAACATTTGGATTTTGTAATTACTCTCTCTATGTTCTCTACATCTACGTCTTCAGACAACGGTGGTTGTTGAAGAAGCCTTTGCTCATGTTTCACCTTATAATAACCATTCCTGGACTTGGAGTTTGGGACTTTGCCACACACACACACACACACACACACACACACACGAAAAGTTTAGTTTTTGGGGTTAATGTTCAAGGTTTAGCATTTTTGAATTCTAACATACTAACAGTTCTACTTCTATTTTTCGTATTATTATAAGCAGTGATTAATAAAATAGTTTTTAACACTGAATCATGACTCAGTGTGTTTCTTTTGTTGCTGGTTTGTAACAATTCACAACGTGCGGTTGTTCCCTCATCTGCCCACAGCCCATGGGCTGTCTGCCCGTTTATAGTTTGGAACATGGAGAGCAACGTCCATGTTTGTTTTCAATGTTCAAAGTAACGATGTTCCTTTTCCAGTCCTGCCTGTTCACTAGAAGTTCAGCCAACACACTGAGTGCTGGGCAGAACAGCTTGTTTCTGTGCAGGATCTGAATAACTCACTCTGTCTTCTTCAGACATTACAGTATTGAGCAGTGATCCATGGGTTAATTCTGCCCCGTTCTGATGCTCTGTTTGGAAAAGGAATCACACTGCATGAGAACAAAGGACTTTGCATCACTGTGACTCAGGTAACATTTGTTGAAATTTCACAGATGCAAATTCACAGAGGCAACAGGAGAGGTGTCTGTGGACTGGGGGTGGGGACAGAAGCAGGAGAGGTGTCTGTGGACTGGGGGTGGGGACAGAAGCAGGAGAGGTGTCTGTGGACTGGGGGTGGGGACAGAAGCAGGAGAGGTGTCTGTGGACTGGGGCTGGGGACAGAAGCAGGAGAGGTGTCTGTGGACTGGGGGTGGGGACAGAAGCAGGAGAGGTGTCTGTGGACTGGGGGTGGGGACAGAAGCAGGAGAGGGGTTTGTGGACTGGGGCTGGGGAGGTGGTGAGCTCCCACTGGTCAATTCTGCCCCATTCCAATGCCGCACGTAACAGAAACTAACAGGGAGGACAACGTACCTTCCAGCTCCAGGGGCACAGCTGAACGTTCACATGCAAAGTGACTAACAGATGATGCAAACAAGGGGGATTGGTGGAGATGGGGATAGTGGGGTGGGGGAGTGGGATTGAGAGAGAGAGACAATTATAAAGCACTGGTACAGGCCCTTTGGCCTCCAGAGTCCATGCCGATCAAGCATCCATTTGCAGTCAGAGGCAACACGTTACACAGCACAGAAACAGACCTTCGCCCAACTCATCCACGCTGACCAAGGTGACTACCTGAACTCCTCCCTTCTGCCTTTCTCCCATATCCCACATAGGTTTCTGTGCATGTACCTATCTGAATGTCTTCTAAATGTTGCAACTGTACCTGCCTCTCCCACCACCTCTGACAGCTCATTCCATCTGCCCCTCTCCCTCTGTTGAAAAACTTGCCTGTTTGACCCTCTTTAAATCTTTCCTCTCTCACCTTAAACCTCTGCCCTCTGGTATTACACTCCTCTCAGCTGGGAAAAAGAATGTGACTATTCAATTTCTATGTACCTCTCATGATTTTAAATACCAAAGTAAGGTCATCCCTCAGTCTCCTATGCTCAAAGGGACATCCAATCCAGTTTGCTCTTATAACTCAAGTCCTGGAAGCATTCTTGCGAATCTTTCATACCCACTCTCTAGATTAGCCACACCTTTCCCGTATCGTGGTGACCAGAACTGAACACAGTTCTCCAATTGCGGTCACACCAATGCCTTGTACGGCTATAACATGACGTCCCAACTCTTGTGTCCTGCTGCTGCACTGATCACATGTTATTCTCTCCTCATTCCCATCAATTGCCCCCAGATTCTACAACCGGTTTACACACAAGGGACAATTTACAGTGGCCTGTTTATAGTACCCATCAGCTAGAGGACATATATTTAGGGTAAAATGTAAGAGATCATGATGGGATCTGAGGGGAACCAGGAATACACTGTCAGAGCAAGTGGTGGAAGCAGAGCCGCTGACCAGATTTAAGAAGCATCTGGATGAGCACTTGAATGGACCAGACATAGAAGACTGCAGGTCAAGTGCTGGAAGATGGGATTGATGTGGATGGGTGCCCAGGGCTCAGCGTGGATGTGATGGGCCAAGTGGCCTGTTTCTATGGAATATGACTCTTGACTTTTTGGGATGTGGGAGAAACCAGAGGATCTCAGAGAAATCACTCAGTCACAATGAGTAGTTGCAAACTCTGCACAGATAACAGTGGAGGCCAGAATGTAACCTGGGTCGCTGGCAGTTGTGAGGCAGCAGCACTGCTACTCTGTCATCATGGTGCCCAATAGATACAGAGAGAGTATCCATGTCAGATTGATGGATCAGACAGAATTCCACATTTCCCAAATTGCCCCAACTCTCATTCACCCCTCACCTCTGTGCTGATCTTAGTCACAGAATTCTCATCCTGGTTTTCAATCATTTCCCTGGTCTTGCTGCTCCCTGTCCATTAAAATCCCAGTAATCACAGCCTGGTGTCAAGCAGTAAAATTGGGCTGGTGAGGGAGATTTATCCTGTGGACAGCTGCTATCTCATCCTCTGCAACCATTAGTTTTTTCTCTCCACACCTCATTGTCCAACCCTGACATGGTGCTGATTGGGGCAGGAGGAGTGAATGGAGGAGGGACTGACAGTCTGAGTGTGAATTTGACCTGAATTATCCATTTCAGTGTTGTAAATTCTGAACCGACTTATGTACTGAGAATAATGCACAAATGACAGACTGGACATGTGGGCTGAGCAGTGTTAGGAGACAAAAATATACAAAACTGTAGGGGAGAGATTGTGGGAAGAGGTGTTGCTGGGGGAAAAAGAGAGAAAATCCATGCCAGTTAGAAACTTTCTGGTTTTAAATTCCCTCCCCATCTCTGCAAACCCCCCCCCCCTCGAAACCTTTGAGTGTTTGACTATCTGAGATCCACTAATACTGGCCTCTCCATTGTCCACAAATACAGTGGCTTCACAACCGGCAGCTGTGCCACAACTGCAAAGGTCCCGTGTGCAGTTATAGTTTCAGAGCACAGGGATCAATGTCCAGGTTGGACATAGGGAAAAAATTATCCTGTGGAAGTTACTTCCCAATCCTCTCTAACTTACAGTTCCCATATTCACAGCCCACTGTCACAGTGCTGGCGTGGGGGCATTTATCCTGTGGACGGTCCCTCTCTCACCCTCTCTGTCCATTATATTCCTGTACACATAGCCAGTGTCCAACACTGACACAGTGCTGGTGTGGGGGGATTTATCCTGTGGATGGTCCCTCTGTCACCCTCTCTGTCCATTACAATCCTGTAGTGCCAATTGCCAACATTGACAAAGTGCTCATGTCAGTGGGGGATCTGTCCTGTGGGCAGTACTTCCCTGCTGCTCCCTTTCCATTATATTTCTCTGTACAGAACCCACTGCCCAATACTCAGACAGTTCTGCTGTTGAGGGAGTCCTCCTTGGACATTCACTTTCTCACCTTGTCTGACCATTACAACCCAGTATACACAGACCAGTGCCCAACACTCACAAAGTGATGCTGTGGTCGTATTTATCTTCTGGAGATAATCTCTCTAACTACCCCTCATTAATTACTCAGTGAGAGGCCTGATAAATACATGACAGGGGAGAGGTATAAAATGTTACTCTGGGGCCAGTTGAAGAGGGGTAGGAGCAGGTCTTACAGTTGGTTTGTCCGGGTGAGCAGGTCTGTTTAATTCATTATCAATCCCAATACTAGGCTGCCTCCATTGCCGAAATTCATCTGTTTCTGATCATGTGTCAGGCATGTCCCCTGCCTGTTAAAGTTCCAGTAGTCAGAGCCCCGGTGCCTTCTCTTGCCCCTTTCTGAAGTGCCTGTGACAGAAAGCTTTCAGACTGAGAACAATGGACTCTCTGTGTCAGAGGGAGAGATATAATCTGGTGAAAAACCACAGGGAAATGTTCATGAACAGATGCTAATCAGGCTGATGTGAGAAAGGGAGCTGGAATTCACAGACACTGACTCAGAGTTGGTTTTGGGGAGCATTTATCCTGTGGGTGGTCCCTCTCTCACCATCACTGTCCATTATATTCCTGTATCCACAGCCCAGTGTCTAACACCGTCACAGTGTTGGTGTGGGGGGATTTATCACATGGATAGTCCCTCTCTCACCCTCTCTGTCCATCATATTCCTGTATACACAGCCCAGCGTCCAACACTGACACAGTGCTGGTGTGGGGGGATTTATCACATGGATAGTCCCTCTCTCACCCTCTCTGTCCATCATATTCCTGTATACACAGCCAGTGTCCAACACTGACACAGTACTGGTGTGGGGGGATTTATCTTGTCTATAGTCCCTCTCACACCCTCTCTGTCTATTACATTCCTGCAAACAGAACCCTCTGTCCAAACTGATACAGCACTGATCTGGGAGGCAGTTCCAATGTTTGCATACTTTAACATTCAGAGGGAGGCTGCATTAAAGCATTTGCTGTCCAGAAAAGGAGGTGAATGTGATGGGCCAGTTGTAATGGAGCAGAGGACTTGGTGCAGGTCACATGCACAGGCCGTGTTCTGTTGCTTTGAATGGGCTGTACCTTTGGCAGACAGTTTAATTTAATTCATTATAAATTCCTTGCCCATTAAAATTCCAGTTGGTACACGCCAATGCCAAAAGTGGTCTGTTTCTGATCTGGTGTGGGGTTTGTCCTATGGATGTTCTCCAGTGCCCGCTGCCCATTAAAGTTCCAACGTTCGAAGTCCCCTGCTGAATCATGCCACTTACTGATGTGTTTGTTGCAGGAAGCTGACAGACTGAGAACGATGCACCTTCTGTGTCAGAGGCCGAGACAACATCTGGTGACAAACCACACGGGAGCATTGACCAACAGAGGCATTGAGGCTGAGGTGAGGGAAGGAGCTGGGACTGGGAGAGGGTGGACATTTCCTCTGACCTTACTCCCCACTCAGATATCTCTGCTGCCCCACCCTTGCCCCATTGATCCTCCTGAATTTAAATCCTCCAGCACTGACCATCAAGTCCCCTGCTCGAATTACCTCTCAAGTCCGCTCCACCTCTTTGCAGCATGTTCTCCCTGTGACCACGTGGGTATCCTCTGGGGACTCGCGTTTCCTCCCACATCCTGAAGATCTGCAGGATGGTAAGTTAATCGGCCACTGTGAATTGCCCCTAGTGTGTGTGTGAGTGGTCGATGCTGGGGGAGTTGATGAGGATGTGGGAAGAATAAAATAATGGGATTAATGTTGGATTGGTGCAGATGAAGGCTGGATGTTCGGTGTGAACCCAGTGGGGCAAAAGGCCTCTGTGCCATATGTCTCTCTGTGAAACCTTGCACAAGAATATCCCAGTCCCAGTATGCTCTAATCATGTGCATTAGCAGTCCATTTAGATAAGAGTCTGCGTTTGATTCCTCTTACCAAAGTGCATCACCTCACATTTTCCTGCACTGAATTCAATTTGGCAGTGGTAGTAGCACACGCACTCTGCCTGAGCAGTGCTGATCTATCCCCTGATGTGGTCCAGTGGAGCTGACTGGCCTGTCTCTGGGAACTGATAACATTCTCACGAATTTCCTTGTCCATTCCATTTGTCCCATACACAGTTCACTGTCAAATACTGACCCAGCACTGATGTGGCAATGCTTTATCCTGTGGCTGGCCCCTCACCAATCGTGCCCCTTTTATAAGGTAACAGAAGTACAATATAGAGTAATAGAGGTACAGCATGGAAACAGGCCCTTTGGCCCAACACATCCACACCAATCATCAACCACCCATTTACACCAACACCATTTGAATTCTCCCCAGATTCTCAACTCCTTCCATTTCTATCGCTCACCCACATACTCAGGACACTTTGCACTGGGCAATTAACTTGCCAAGATAAGATATTTAAGATATTTTTATTAGTCACATGTACATTGAAACACACAGTGAAATCCATTTTTTGCGTAGAGTTCTCTGGGGGCAGCCCGCAAGTGTCGCCATGTTTCCAGCGCCAATATAGCATGCCCACTACTTCCTAACCCGTATGTGTTTGGAATGTGGGAGGAAGCAGGAGCACCCAGAGGAAAGCCAAGCAGACACGGGGAGAATGTGCAAACTCCTTACAGACAGTGGTGGGAAGTGAACCCAAGTCGCTGGTGCTGTAAACCGTTATGCTAACCGCTAAACTACCGTGCCTGCAACAAGTCTCCAGGATCTCTGAGGAAACCACAGCACATCAAGGAAATCCAAAGTAGCCACAGGAGAACGTGCAGACTCCACACAGACAGCACCAGAGGTCAGGAGTGAACCTGGGTGTCTGGCTCTGAGAGCCTGTAGCTCTACCAGCTGCTCCACTCTGCCAGCCTAAAGTTCCAAAGCAGTCCAATTATAGTTCCAGTGCACAGCCCAGTGCAGAACGCAGACCCATTAGTGCTCTGGCAGAGATTCTCCTTGTGGCTACTCCCTCTCTTAACACCTCTGTCCATAACTGTTCCAGTATACACAACCCTGAGTGTAATACTGGCCCATTAGTTATTTCACAGGGATTTGTACAGGACGGATATTCCCCCTCTATATTCTTAACAACTATGTCCATTATAATTGCAGCCCTCTGGTAAATGCAGACCCTCCATTGATGCAGTGAATGTCAGAGGAAGTTCATACAATGGGAACAATGGCCCCTTCAGTGCAGAGGACCAGAATAGGTGCTGATTTGTTTATTTTGCATGTTTTTCCATATCATACGTTAGCTGTGCTGCCATAAAGCTCCAGTGTCATTCACTGAAGAAGCCGGTGTGGAAGGCAGACGACGAGCTTTCACCGAGCCTGACACCATTCACAGCCAATCGTCCCTGAGACTGAGGAGGTTGCAGTTGGTCCCATCTCCCTCCATCTCACACATCAACACCTCGCCTGGAGATTCATGTAAGCAGACATTTCTGACCTTGTGTCAAGCTCAGAATTTTGCCTCAGTTAACTCACTCAGCTGTGTGTGTGTGTGTGTGTTTGTGTGTGTGTGTGTGTGTGTGTGTGTGAGAGAGAGCAAGAAAAAAGATGCGAAGGAGATGGGGGTCATCCTGTCTGTCAGGTCCCAGTGAGTGTGTGAGGGAGAAAGATCTCAGTTCTGTTGTGTCCAGTGAGGGAGAGAGGGAGATCTCATCTGTGTTTGTGGGTCCCAGTGAGGGAGAGAGGGGAGATCTCACCTCTCTGTAGGATACCTGTATAGGGGAGAGGTTGATCTCACCTCTATGGAGTCTCAGTGAGGGGGAGAAATAGATCTTGCCTCTCTTTAGGATCCCACTGAAGGTGAGGGGGTGAGATCTCATCTGTTTGCGGAAGTCTCCGTGAGGGGGAGAGGGATATCTCACCTCTGTAGGGTTCCAGTGCTGGGGAGAGGAAGATCTCATCTCTTCCCGTTGGATCTCAGTGAGGGAGAAAGAGCGACCTCACTTCTGTCTGTCAGATCACTGTGAGGGAGAGAGGGTATTGATATTGACTTTTTATTGTCACTTGTACCAAGGTACAGAGAAAAACTTGTCTTGCATACTGATCGTACAGGTCAATTCATTACACAGTGTAGTTACATAGGGTTATTACAGAGTGCATTGATGTAGTACAGGTAAAAACAACCACGGTACAGAGTAAAGTGTCACAGTTACAGAGAAAGTGCAGTGCAATAAGGTGCAAGGTCACAACAAGGTAGATCGTGAGGTCATAGTCCATCTCATTGTATAAGGACTGTCAGATCCTGTGAGGGAGAGAGGGAATCACACCTCTGTCTGTAGTGTCCCAGTGAGGGACAAAGAGAGTGATCTCACCTTGGTCTGTTGGATCCCTGTGAGGGAGAGAGGAATAGCACACTCTGTCTGAAAGATCCCAGCGAGGGAGCAACTGAGATCTAACCTCTGTCTATTGTTTCTCTGTGAGGGAGAGTAAGTGATCTCAACTTTCTCATTTGAGGTTCCAGAGAGGGAGTGATGTACACAGTAGAATATATTTCTGATTGGCAATTCATGTCTGAGTTTATAGTTTGCCCTGGCCCCTGATGCCCCAGTGTCTCGTTTCTCTGATGTTTATTCATTGCTTTCCTTTGCAGAATGTCACTTGGTGAAATGAGGGTTCTGCTGCCGATCCTGTGTTCCCTGAGTGAGTAATTTACAATGACTCACTGTGTAAAACAGTGGGAAGTAGGTTTTACGTTACTGTCTGTGTAGAGGACAATAGTCTTGCAGTCTCACAGTTCCAATGATGTATGTTCGATCCTGACCGTACGTAGTTTCCACGCTTTCCCTGTGACTGTGTGGGTTCACAGGAATACAAATTTACAGGAATACAAATTTGGAGCAGGACTATGCAATCTAGAGTCTCAGCAGCCCCAACAGTCAAATTGTGCATGGCCAATCTTTCCCAGTCTTCAACTGCTCTTCCATGCTAGGTTCTCATTGCCCTCAATTCCCCCACCTTTCAGAAATCAATGTGCCACCTATAAATGTCTCCAGTGATTTACATTCCACAAACCTCCAGAGATTCACAAGCCTCTCGTAGAAGTTCCTATTCACATCAGTTTTAAATGACCATCCCCTTACATTGTAACTACATCCCCTCCTTCAAGACTCTCACACTGGTGGAAACAGCTCAGCATATCATTTTCAGACCCCCTTAGGATCTTGTATATTTCACTAAGATCACCACTCCTTGCTCTAGACTCCAAGGCCTGCAGTTACAACCAGTAACTGTGCAGCAGTTAGCATGATGCTGTTACAGCACCAGCAACCTGGGTTCAATTCCTGCCACAGTCTGTAAGGAGTTTGTTCATTCTCCCTGTGTCTGCATGGGTTTCCCCTGGGTGCTCGGGTTTCCTCCCACATTCTAATGAGGGACAGGTTAGGAGTTGTGGGCATACTGTGTTGGTGCCAGAAGACTGGTGACACCTGCGGGCAACCCCCAGCACATTCTCAGTAATGCAAAAAGATGTATTTCGCTGTGTTTCGATGTACATGTGAATAATAAATAAACATCTTAACATCTTTAGCCGCTCATGACAGGACAACCCTCTCCATTCAGGAATTGATTGGGTGAACGTTTTCTAGGTCTGCCTCCATACTTTGGATGCCTTTTCTGCCTTGGTGATTCAAGTCCTTGTCAAGATACTTGCTAGATGTTATGACAGTACCTGCCTCCACCATCCACTCAGACAGTGCGTTCCAGATCGCAACCACACTTTGGGTGAAAACGGCCCCCTCCAAACCTCTGGTCCTTTACAAGCAGCAAGGTTTCAGTCTTGATCCCTGTGATATACCAGTGTTATAAGCTTCCAGTCACAGAGAAAAGCCTCCATCATCACTTTCTCACTCCTGTTACCAAGCCAATTTCAGATCCAATTTGCTAATTTGCCCTGGATCAGAGGGGCTTAAACCTCATGAGCCACATCAAAAGCTTTACTGAAGTCCAGTTAGACTACATAAGTTGCGATTTCTCATTAATACATGTTGTTACCTCTTTAAGCATAATCAGTGAAGTTGGTCAGACAGCATATCTACATAATAAAACCTCTCTGATTATCTTTGCTTAAACCTACCTCACCATGTGGATTAACCCTGCTGCTCAGAAGTTTTTTTTAAATCGCTTTACGACGACAGTTGCTGAAATTGCAAGACTATAATTAACCAGCTTATCTTTGCTGCCCTTCTTGAATAAGGGTACAAAAACTGCTGTCCTTTGGTTATCTGGCACCTCACCTGTGACCAGCAAAAATTTAAAAATCCCTGTCAGGTCCTGTTTATCAACTCCATTATTTCTCATTTACCACCTTAATGCCACAGCTTTTATTGTTGCCACCTCCTGTAAAGACCAGTGCAAAGCATTCAGTCAGAACATCACACAGGTCCTCCACCTCCACTTCAGGTTGCTGCTCTTCTGGTGTTCAACATTTCCCTTCCAATTTTCATTTTTCTGTGTATTCACTGAATATCACAGTCATATTCTTGATTTTGTCTGCCAATGTTTGTGTTTACATGCATTTGTGATTTGCTTTATAATTTAATCCCTGCCTCATGCACACTCCTCCAGGCTTTCTTCAGTTTTCAGCTGTCCTGAACTTCTCAACGTTTGCTTTATCCCATCTTATCTGTTCATGTACAGCTGTGTGGATCTTGGATTGGGAGCATCCACTTCTGTTCATGGAAACAACATTTATTCTGACCCTTCACTGTGTCCTCTTCAAATGTGCCCCACAACCTCCCCCCAAGTCATAATAGCTTGCAAGTAGTTGTTTTCAATTGAGTTTTGAGAATCATTCTTATGTCTTACTCCAATCAAGAACATTAACTGTTGGCCTTTCAGTGCCCCAGTGCACCCTAAGCCTACCATCTTTTCCATTTGCTCAGGCTGATCCCCAAGTCCAGAATCACGACCTCTCCTGTTGGGCTTGCTGGGCAAAGATTAAAGAATGTATTCCGGGAACTCTTCTGCTTCTCCATCCTTCCCTCTGGTCCTAACCCAGTTAGTGACAGAGTAGTTGAAATCCTCAATCATCACTGCCTTGGCATCTTTACACAGCTCAGAAATTTGCCAAAACTTTTGTTCTTTGATCTTCCACTGATGTTGGGCAACCTGTCATGCATGCGACAATGTGTTTGGTCATTTTGTGTTTCCCGGTTTAACTGACATGACCTTGCAGTATGAATCCCGAAACGTCAGGCAGAGAGCACAGGGAACAACTGCTGGGATCAAATGTGTATGTGTGTGCGTCGGGGGGAAGGGTGACCTGGGTTCTGGGTAACCAAGGTATTGTCTCTGCAGATATGAACCTGCAGTGCCTGAAGCAATGGTCACATGATGGGTCGACCTGGACAAAGGATCGACCCAGGTCGGGGTGGAGAGAAGTGACCAGGATATAAAAGAGTGAGCGTACTGGTGGTGAGGTCTCTTGGATTTGGGCCCAACATGGGTTAGGTCATGACCAACACTGTGGACAGATTGGAACGGGGCGCTGCAGTTAAACGGGCCCAGGCGCACTTCCGAGATGAGCACCACTTGTTTTAACTTAACACTAAAGTGTGTGGTGTGCAGCCTTGCATGTGCAAGGCTTATTTCTGTTGGATCTGTGAACAATCCTGCTTAACTTTGGCACAACCGGCCTTGCTTGCACATCAGTCCCCTTCACATTACACCTTCAGTAAATATGGCTTGAGCCCTCCCATTTTTACTTCCTATCGCATTTGAAATTTGTAATTAGGAAGCTTTGGTCGTTTTATCTCCCAACACTAAGGCATGCCCACATCTAAATGTGCACTCAGTTCATCGTCTTTATTTCCCTGACTACTTGCATTGAAGTATGAGCAATTAAGACTTGACAAGAGAATATCTTGTTTCTCTCTGCCCCAGTCCTTGTTTCCTCCGTGCACCACACCCATGTCCCTGCCTTCAGCTCATTCACTAAACCCAGATCTGTTCTTGCCCTTCTCCCTGCTGCAATTGGGTCAGTCTCCTCAGTACTCCCATACCACCATGCCTGATTGATAGCCAGGGTCTGCACGTCAGAGATTCCCGACTGAAAATTCAGGCTGATTTCCAGAGCTGTACCCAATCAATTGTGCATGAAGATGGGTGCTGTATTAAAGTCCCTGGCCATGCTGCAGGAAAACTGGAAGAGCTCCTGCACTGTTCAGTTAGTTTATTGAACACATTTTCTTGACAGCTCATTGTTTGTGGGAATTGGTCTCCAGAAATTGATCACTGTAGTTCCACATTCCTGAAAAGGTTAATCAATGCACTGCAGTGTTCTCAAAGGTCTTGGCTGATATTGTTTGAATAAAGTTTCTTCATCCCGAAACTTAGGTTCTGTTTCTCTTTTCACAGATTCTGCCTGCCCTGCTGAGAATTCCTGACATTTTCTGTTTATGTTTCAGATTTCTGAGATCATCAGTTTTATTTTTGATTTTTTAGTATGAATGTCAGCTTTTCTGTGATAGATCAAGCTGTCTACACACAAGGAGTTATTTCGGGGACTTGCCTGTGGTTTCTTCCTGGTTCTCCTCTTTTTCCCAACATCTCAAAGACTTGTGGGTTGCTAGGTTAACTGGCCGCTGTAAATTACCTCTAACTGTTGGGAAATGGCAAAAGAATCAAAAGTGAGTTGAACAGTATGTGTGAGAGACAATAAGTTGTGGGGCTGAAGGGAAACATCGCAAGGGGTATGTGACTGATGGGATTGCTCCACAAGGAGCTGGTATGTACCAGATGGGTCCAATGGTCTCCTTCTGTCCCCTTTTGAATACAGTCTGGGTGAGTACTGAACCTGAGCTTGGAGATGGAATTGTTCCTTAGTTTACTTGGGTTACATTCTTACTAGCTGGAGAGTAAATCTGAGGTAATTGTTGCTCAGGGGTCAGTGTGTTGTCTCAAAATTAAGTTCTCACTTCTGTCCGCTGTAAAGTAACACAGTGCCATGAGGTTGCTTCGATAAAATGCGTTTATTAGCAGTGCATCACTAAGGAGAGGTCTCTTCAGCACTCGTTAAGAGTCACTTCCTGAGTTCTCCCTGTACAAAGGAGCAGACAGAAATTTATACAGATGCCATCACGCACACTTAATGTGTGCAGCGCCGCGAGTTTCGGTCAAGCCACAGAGACCCCGAGACAGACGTCGCACCTATCGTCCAGCATAATTGAGTTAAAATCAAGAAATTCAAAGACAGGTATCACCCCTCATTGTTCAGGACAAGCTTTCACCTCAGTGTTTATTGCACCCAGTGCTCCTCTGTGTGGCATAACAGGACTGACCAAGGTCCTGGACAAAGTAATTAACACCTTATCCATTGAGTCAGCAGCTTGCATGCTGTTGCTTGTGAGGTATTTTTTCTATCAGCTATAGGTATGGTTACAGTTTTTAACCCTCTATTTCCTCAAGTGGAGTGGGTGGCTGTACCAAAGGGTGAATTACAGGTGAATATATTAAAACAGACCATCTTTCTGTCCCACAGCTGCAGACACTGCAATCGGTGATCCATGTGAAACTCACACTATCCTGGATCAGTCCTGGAGGAGCTCAGATTGTTCTGAAACTCGGTGCTCTGGACGGTGGATGGATGATGGAAACCTTACAGAAGGATGGTACAGATTTAGCAGGTAAAGTGAGGAAAAGGTGATGAGGACACTAATGGAGAATGTGTACAGCCAGTGCTGCTGGGTTCCCAGTTCAGTCCTGACCAGCTGCTGTCTGGCAGGTAGCTGGGTGACTGTCAGGAGAAGGACAGAAAATAGGCAGGTAGTGCAGAGCACCCCTGTGGCTGTTCCCCTCAATAACAGGAATACCACTTTGGATACTGTTGGGGGGATGAGCTACCAGGGGAAAGCTGCAGTGACCGGATCTCTGGCACTGAGCCTCATCATGTGGTGCAGAAGGGAAGGCAGGAGAAGAGGAGGGTGGTCGTGATAGGGGATTTCATAGTAAGTGGGGCAGACAGGAGAGTCTGTGGATGTGAAAGAGACTCCTGAATGGTATGTTGCCTCCTGGGTGCCAGGGTCAGTGACATCTTGGATCGGGTCCACAGCATTCTGAAGGGGGAGGGTGATCAGCCAGAGGTCGTGGTACATATTGGTACCAAAGACATCGTTAGGAAAAGAGACGAGGTCCTGAAGAGGGAAAACAGGGAGCTCAGTAGGAGGCTGAAAAGCAGGAGCTGCAGGGTAGTAATCTCTGGATTGCTGCCTGTGACGTGCACCAGTGAGGGTAAAGAATAGGATGATTTGGCGAAGGGACTGGTGCACGGGGCAGGGTTTAAGGTTTGTTGATCATTGGGATCTCTTCTTGGGAAGGTACAAGCTGTAGAAAAGGGACGGGTTACACCTGAAGTGGAGGGCGACTAATATTCTGGCAGGCAGGTTGGCCTGAACTGTCGGGGAGGGTTTAAACTAGTTTGGCAGGGGGATGGGAACCAGACAGATAGATCAGGTTGGTGCATTTAGTGTCCAAGTAGATGCAGAGTGTAGAAAGACTGTGAGCAAGGAGAGGCAATTGAAAGGACAACATTTCAGTCAGTTGGATGAGCTGAAGTGGGTCTGCTTTAAGGCGAGAAATATCAGGAACAAGGGTAAGTACATGCAACTATGATGTGGTGGCCATTACAGAGACTTGTCTGTCTCAAGGTCAGGAATGGCTGCTGGATATTCCAGGGTTTAGATGTTTCAGAAGGGACAGGAATGGAGGTAAAAGAGATTGAGGAGTGGCTTTGCTAATTGGACAGTGTCACAGACGCAGTAGGCGAGGATGTCCTGGAGGGATTGTCTACTGAGTCACTGTGGGTGGAAGTGAGAAGCAGGAAGGGAGCAATCACTCTGTTGGGAGTATTCGACAGACCCCCAATAGCAGCAGAGATGCTGAGGAGCAGATTGGGAGACAGGTTTTGGAGAGGTGCAAAAATAACAGTGTTGTTGTCATGGGTGATTTCAACTTCCCTAATATTGATTGGTATCACCTTAGTGTAAAGGGGATAGATGGGACAGAGTTTGTTCGGTGTGTACAAGAAGGATTCCTGACACAATCTCTGGACAGGCCAACTAGAGGAGAGACCATTCTGGACCTGGCACTAAGCAATGAATCTGATCCAGTTTCAGATCTCTTGGTCTGTGAGGATTTTGGAGATAGTGACCATAACTCCTTGACCTTTACCATAGCCTTGGAGAGGGATAGGAGCAGACAAGTTGGGAAAGTATTTAACCTGGGGATGTGGAATTATGATGCTATTTGGCAGGAATGGGAGTGTACATTGGGAACAGATGTACTTGGGGAAATGGACAACAGAAATGTGAAGGTTGTTTAGGGGGTACTTGCATGGCGCTCTGGATAGGTTGGTCCCATTGAAGCAGGGTGTGGATGGTAGAGTGAAGGAACTGTGGTTGACAAGAGATGTAGAATATCTTGTCAAGAGAAGAAAGAAGCTTACCTAACGTTTAGAAAGCAAGGATCAGACAGGGCTCTGGAAAGTTACAAGGTAGCCAGGTGGGAGCTTAAGAATGGACTTGGGCTGGAAAGGGGCATGCGAAGGCCTTGGCGAGTGGCACTAAGGAAAATTCCAAGGCAGTATACATGTATGTGAAGAATAGGAGGATGACGAGAGCGAGTGTAGGACCGATCAGGGTTAAAAGAGGAAACATGTGCCTGGAGTCGGAAGAGTTAGGGGAGGTCCTTAATGAACACAGTGCTTGAGTATTCACCAATGAGAGAGTCATTGACGTTAGTGAGGCTGGCAGACTGCAGGCTGATATGCTAGGGCACATCAACGTGAGGATAGAGGATGTGCTGGAACTATTGAAAAACATTAGGATAGATAAGTCACCGGGGCCGGATGGGATATATCCAAGGTTATTATGGGAAGCGAGGGAAGAGATTATTGCCCCTTTGGCAATGATCATTGCATCCTCACTGGCCACAGGAGTAGTGCCAGATGATTGGAGGATAGCAAATGTTTTCCTTTGTTTAAGAAAGGGAGTAAGGATAACCCTTGGAATTACAGACCAGTGAGTCTTACTTCAGTGATGGGCAAATTACTGGAGAAGATTCTTAGAGACAGGATTTATGGGCATTTGGAGAAACCCAGGCTGATTTGGGACAGTCAGCATGGGTTTGTGAGGGGCAGGTTATGGTTCACGAGCCTGATTGAATTCTTTGAGGATATGGCAAAGTACATTGATAAAGGTAGAGCAGTGGGTGTGGTGTTCATGGTTTTATTAAGGTACTTGATGAGGTTCCTCATGGAAGACTCATTCAGAAGGTCAGGAGATATGGGATCCAGGGAAACTTGACTGTGTGGATTCAGAATTGGTTCGCTCATAGAAAACAGAGAGTGGTGGTAGATGGAACGTATTCTGCCTGGAGGTCAGTGACCAGTGGTGTTCCACAGTGATCTGTTCTGGGACTCCTGTTCTTGTATGAGGGTGTGGAAGGGTGTATAAATGACTTGTATGAGGGTGTGGAAGGGTGGATTGGGAAGTTTGCTGATGATACAAAGGTTGGTGGTGTTGTGAATAGTGCAGAAGGTTGCTGTAGATTACAACAGGACGTTGATAGAATGGAGTCCTGGGCTGAGAAGTGGCAGATGGAGTTCAAGTGTGAAGTGATGCACTTCGGAAGATCAAATTTGAAGGCAGAATACAAGGTTAATGTCAGGATTCTTAGCAGTGTGGAGGAACAGAGGGATCTTGGGGTCCACGTCCATAGATGCCTCAAGGTTGCCACACAGGTCAATGGTGTTGTTAAGAAGGCGTATGGAGTGTTGGCCTTCATTAGTTGGGGTATTGAGTTCAAGAGCCACGAGGTAACATTGCAGCTCTATAGAACTCTGGTCAGACCACACCTGGAGTGTTGTGTTCAGTTCTGGTCGCCTCATTATAGGAAGGATGTGGAAGCTTTAGAGTGGGTGCAGAGGAGATTTACCAGTATGCTGCCTGTATTGGAGAGCATGCCTTATGAGGATAGGTTGAGTGAGCTACGGCTTTTCTCTTTGGAGCAAAGGAGGATGAGAGGTGTGTCATGAACCAGCAACAAAAGAAACACACACAGCATGATTCAGTGTTAAAAACTATTTTATTAATCACTACTTATGATAATACGTAAAATAAAAGTAAAAATGTTAGTATGTTAGAATTCAAAAATGTTAAACCTTGAACATTAACCCCAAAAACTAAACTCTTTGTGTGTGTGTGTGACAAAGTCCCAAACTCCACGTTCAGGAATGGTCCTTAAAATTCAGTTCTGCAAGCCATAAGGTGAAACATGAGCAAGGTCTTCTTCAACAACCACCATTGTCTGAAGATAAGATGTAGACATAGAGAAACATAGAGGGAGTAAATACGAAATCCAAATGTTCCACGATGGAACCCCAGTGACACTTCAGTGTTTACTCGGTAGTGACTTCCTCACCCCGAAAAGCATCCGAATTGTGGTCGTCCACACACACAAATACCTGTTTCCTTCTACAGGTCAGCAACAAAGTGAACTCCACCGGATTACTTCCAACTTCCATACATGGATTTCAGTGGCAGACACATCCATCAATAGAGAAAACTAGCAGGCTGGTGTCTCTCTCCCTTCTCTCTCTCTCTCTCTCTCCTAACTTCTTCAACAACGTCATTATGTCCTTTATCTTCTATTGACGTAAGCACGCCCCACACACACACGCACACACACACGCTCTCTATCTTAAAGGGACTTTCACTGAGTCCGTAACAGGTGACTTGATAGAGATGTACAAGATGATAAGAGGCACAGATCGAGTGGACAGTCAGAGACTTTTTCCCAGGATGACAATGGCTGACATGAGGGACATAAATTTAAGGTGATTGGAGGAAGGTATAAGGGGGATGTCAGAAGTAGGATTTTAGACAGAGAGTGGTGGGTGTGTGGAACACACTGCTGGCAAAGGGCATGGGGGTAGATACATTAGGGACATTTAAGAGACTCTTAGGTCGACACATGATTGACAGAGAAATGGCTGGCTATGTTTGGGGGAAGGGTTAATAGATCTTAGAGCAGGATAAAATGTTGTCACAACATTGTGTGCCGAAGGACCTGTACTTCTATGTCTGTGTGAAATTTGCATGTTCTTCCCATGACTCTGTTTTGCCTGCATCCTCCCATATGCCAAAGATGTACTGGTGGATGAAGGTGTCCCTGAAATCCCTGGTGTGGGCAAATGCAAATGAATCAAAGGGGTTTGACAGATGTGTAAAGGGGAACAAGTTGCAGTAGCTCAGGGTTATAAGAGGTGGGGGAAGAGTGCTGAAAGGATTGCTCCTCATTGAGCCAGCCCGGACCTGATGGGCTGAATGGCTTCCTTCTGCTGTTTAGTTTATAAATGAATGAGGATAAAATGTGTTGGGATGGGCAGTGCAGAGAGACTGGGAATATCACACCCCATGGTGGCAGAGGGAGTGCGTACGGGGAAAAGGAAACTCCCACATCCCTCGGAAGAAAAGCGAGATTCCCACAGGAATTTGGAAGGGGCAGAGAACAACAAGGAGTTTCCTGTGATCAGACCAAAATTGGACAGTGTGTGGATGTAATGGGCCACAGTTCCTGGTTTTACCCTCGGTCCGGGGCTGACTCTGATCATTGTTTCAGTTATGGCAGCGTGAAGATTCCTGAGACTGTCGTTCCACCCTATCGCTGCTCTGCATGGAGCCCAGGCTGGTTACGTGGTAGGTTTACAATAATTTACTACACTTATTTTTGGGAGGGTGACATTGACAATCTTACTCTCTTCAGCAGTGCCCCGTGCACAAACACAACCCAAGCTCACTGAGAAATGCTCTGCACAGTCACTCAGTCCTCACTCCAGTGCCGGATCCTCATGCAGTGCAGTGGCGGAGCTGGCTTGCTGGAATTTCCTGGCAGTTGTGCTGTGCATCACGCTGCTGACCCCATTGCAGTTTAGACCTACCACCGCTTTACTCAAATGATTTTTACTTTCAAAGTGTCTTGTGATTATTTTGTATTTCAGAAGCATAGCCCATTTGACCCTTGAGTTTGTCTCTCCATTCCATGCGAACATGACATTTATGTGCCATTTCACCACACACCTCAATTCTCTTTCCAAATTTATCAACCCTCTTTAAATACTTCCAATCATCCCACCTCCACCAACATCTGGGGTAGAGAATTCATGAGATTCACAACTCTCTGCAAGGAAACAATTCTTGTACAGCTCTGCAGAGGGCTGTATCAGTTTGTATCAACAACCGACAACCTGCCCGAGGAACTCAGTGGGTCAAGCAGCATCTGGGGGCTGAAAGGAATTGTCAATGTTTCAGGTCAAAACCCTGCATTATGATTCATTGTAATCGGTTTGTGTATTTTCTATGTCTACAAATGTTTCTGAATAGCTCTGGAAGGCCTTGAGATTTTTAATGGCTGGTCAGCCACTCAGCTGAAGCTTCAGCTGTTGACAAAACATCGGGGTGGAGCTGGTGTTTCCATTTTATGATCCCAGGGACCCCCAGCACCTCTCCAACAGGAGCTGACCTCAGGGACCAGCTGCTGCTGTGGGGAATGTGAGGGCAGCAGCTCACTGCTGACTGAGGCCAGACCAGACAGTGGGTTGTGAACCGTTGCTTTACAGTAATTCCAGGTTCACACTCCCCCGTGCTGTGAGACTGGGTACATTTTACAATGTTTATAAACCTCATTCCAGGTTCCCATCCCAGTGTGGAAGAGGGGGAGGTGAACAGGACAGTTTGTTTCAACTGGTTTAACAACAACTGGAAGACAGACACCTGTGTCCAGCACCACGAGATCAGGATGAAAAACTGCACCCGTTACTTTGTGTATGAGCTGAAGCCGACACATGGCTTTTCTCGTGTGTATTGTACAGGTATGTTGCTCTTCACATTGATACTGTGCATGTGTGTGTTTGTGTGAAGGGGCTGAACTCCTGGGACATCCAAGTCGTCAACACCCAGAGTGGCCTGAATTTTCCAATCTACAGTCAGTGATCAGCTCACTCAGTTCTCCCTCACTCCCAGCCTGAGGCAATTTGTTGTGTCTGAACCTTGCCTTCCTGGTCTGACATTTCCCCCTCACTCCCACCCTCCCTACACCCTGTGACTGACGTGAGCTATCTGAGCTGGAATACATGGACTAACACCTGCCCACTCCCCACACCTTAATACTGTCACCCACTCCTCCCATTTGTTGAAACCCCCATCTGCATTGCCCATGCCCTGACCCAACATTGAACTGCACAGCCCACACACACCTGAGTGGTTGTGTTACCCTGCGCCCCCCCCGGGTCTGATCCGCGCCCCCCCCCCGGGTCTGATCCGCTCCCTCCCCCAGGGCCCGATCCGCTCCCTCCCCCAGGGCCCAGCAATCCCTTCCTTCACCTCCAATCCAGGGTCCCCTCCTCCTTCCCATCATCTCCCCGGGGCACGGCTGTCCCCTCCTCCCCCTTCGCTCCTGGGATCCATCCTTCCCACCCTGCCCAGGGCCCAGCTACCCCCTTCTCTCCCACCCCCATCCGCCAGAGTCCAGCCGTCCTTTCCCGTCCCAACTAAGTCGATCAGGATCAGATATTTTTAATGTTTCTGAATGTGCCAGATACTGAAACCTTGTGAAACAATCCAAACTTGAAATGAAGCTGAATTACAAACAGTTAAACATAATTAAAGCAAACCCCAGAGTCCAGCCAGAGGAGGTCAATTATGATGAAGCGTCTGGGAATTTGTTCTGAAATCCCAAATATGCTGATAGCTACACCGGGAGTGACTGCCTGTTCCTTGTGGAATGTCCCACATTGCACCACAAAATCTGGACCAGAAAACTGAATGCAAGTCTTGTTTTTTGGTGAGGAGGGGGAGGGGGATGATGAACAGAGTGAAAGTTCAGAATGGGAACTGAAGCAGAGGCTGTTCTCTGATTTTGCTGAACACACGGATCCCTCAGTGAGACATGGGATGTTGACGTCACCGGCAAAGTTCAGCCCTGTTTGTTGTCTGTTGATATTTTACCGTTATCAGGGAGGCCTTTTGGCCCACTGAGGATGTAGCCACCCATTGACACCAATCCTACATAGATCCCATTTTATTCTCATCACATTCCTGTCAATTGCTCCCAAATGTTACCACTCAACTGTACATGAGGGGCAATATACAGTGGCTAATTAATCCAACTAGTCTTTGGGACATGAGGGGGAAACCAAGCACCTTGAGAGGCAGGGGAGTGAGGTTGGGTGATGGGAGGGACGGGAGTGAGGTGGGGTGATGGGAGGGAGAGTAGAATAGCGGAGTGATGGGGGTGTTTGCAGCGATGGGGAGGGTGTGGTGGAGCAACGGAGGGAGAGTGCGGCAGGGAGACAGTGCTTCGGGGAGGGCATGGCAGGAGGTGCGGACAGTGTGGGGAGAAGTGCAGCGGAGTTGCAGGGAGGGAAGTAGTGGCATTGCCCTAGCATCATGACAACACATTGGTCGGCATCAGGGTGCAGTCTGTGGGAGGCTGCTCAGCGGACATTGATTCCTGGGCCTCCTGCATTACAGCAGCAGTCACAGTCCGAGTCCAGTTCACTGACACACACCAGTGCACTCAGAGGGTTTGGTGAGTGCCACATGAATGCAGGCTTTTCTACAATGGATCGATCTGTGCATCTGAGCCAGGATATGAGATGGGCCACAGTTTCCAGCATTTATTATGGGGTTTGCATTGTGGTTGGGGAGTAAAACTGATGTTACTTGTGATTCGGGGATGGTGGGAGTGGGCCGGGTGGGAGTGGGCCGGGTGTACAGGAGACTGAGTGACATCAGGTGAACATCGCACTGACACTGATCATCATCCCGTCCCTCAGTCACAGACTCCGCACTCGGTGATCCGTGTGTGAATCACACCATCCTGGATCAGCCCTGGAGGAGCACGGAGTGTTCCAGCACAGACCGTCAATGGATGTCTGACAGAAATCTTAAAGAAGGATGGTACAGATTCAGCAGGTAATGTGAGGAAATAATTCCTTCAAATCCAGAGTGAGGGGTGTGGGGAGGGGAAATGATGGAAGACCAGATCATCAGTTAGCACAATGGGGCAGTGAGGAACTACAGGGGCCGGGGAGCTCACACATTACACAGTTGAGTGACAGGGAGAGAAACAGGGAAGACAGGGCCGGAGACTAAGAGGAAGATCAGCTGGCATTGGGGGAATATTGAAAGGGGACAGGATGGGGACAGAGTGCAGGCAGAATCAGCCCCAATTCCTGATTAAACTCACTCTGAAAAGCTCCCTCAGTTCAGGAGCTGACTCTCTGATTGTTATTTCAGTTCTGGTGGACAGAAGATTCCTGAGACTGTCGTCCCAGAGGGTCACTGCTCTGGGAAGAGCCCAGGCTGGTTAAACGGTAGGTCAGAGTTTACAACAGTGAAGTTCAGTTGTTTTTGGGAAGGGTCAGACTGACAACCCAGATCTCTTCAGAGGGCCCTGAGCGTGGACACTGAACCCAAACTCCCTGAGAGGTGCACCCCACAGTCACTCAAACCATGCTCTGGCCCACATCCTCATGGAGGCTGGCGGTGGGGTGTGGGCTTCCTGGAGTTTTGCAGCAGTGGTGCTGTGGATCCACCTGTTGACCCCGCAAGTATTAGTGGCTCCATTCGTTGCAGTGGAGGGACAGCTCCCAGGCAGCTGGTGTCTCAGAGCACCCACTGTTCATGATGTAATCAGGCTACATTAAAGGGATGCAGTTTTTAGTTCAAATTGTATGAATTAGTTAATTCTTATGTGTATTATTTGTATTTAACTTGAAATGTGCTTTCAAATTTTTGTGTTGCTGTTAGTTTTAATATTAAATTTATATTTCAGTTATTTGACTATGTTCATTTTCGTTAATTCTAATATGCTTTCTTTATTTCCTAAACGTATATCAGAATCAGATTTATTATCACTGACTTGCATGTTGTGAAATGTTTTGTTTTGCAACAGCAGTGCAGTGCAAAGACATAACATCACTGTAAATTACAAGCAAAATAAATAGTGCAAGAAAAGGAATAACAAAGCAGTGTTCATGGCTTCATGGACCTTTCAGAAACCTGATGACGGAGGGGAAGAAGTTGTCCCTGAACTGTTGAGTGTGGGTCTTCGGGCTCCAGTATCACCTCCCTGATGGTAGTAATGAGAAGACGGCATGTCCCAGGTGGTGAGGGTCCTCAGTGATGGATGCCACCTTTTGAGCCTGTGCCTCTGGAAGATGTCCTCAATGGTGGGGAGGGTTGTGCCTGTGATGGAACTGGCTGATTCTACAACCTTCTGCAGCCTCTTATGATCCTGTGCATTGGAGCATCCACACCAGGCTGTGATGCAACCAGTCAGAATGCTCTTCACTGCACGTCCATGGAAATCTGCAAGAGCCTTTGGTGACATATCAAATCTCCTCAAACTCCTAATGAAGTAGAGCCGCTGGCATGCCTTCAGAATCAGGTTTATTATCACTGAGATATGTTGTGAAATGTGTTGTTCTGTGGCAGCAGTACAGTGTAAGACTTAAAAATTACAATAAGTTACAGAAATAAATAAATAGTGCAAAAGAGGAATAACGAGGTAGTGTTCACGGAGCATTCAGAAACTGATAGCAGAAGGGAAGGGTTGTGCCCGTGATGGAGCTGGCTGAGTCTACAACCCTCTGCATCAATGTGTTGGGCCCAGGATAGATCTTCTGAGATGTTGCCCAGAGGATCTCCAGGAAGAATCTGCTCACCATTTCCACCGCTGACCCCTGCTGAAGTCCACAATCAATTCCTTGGTCTTTCTGACATTGCGTGCAAGGTTGTTGTTGCAACACCACTCAACCAGCTGATCTATCTCACTCCTGTAGGCCTCCTTGTCACCATCTGATATTCTGCCAACAACAGTGGTGTCAAGGTGAATTTCCAGATGGCATTTTAGCTGTGCCCAGCCACACGGTCAAGAGTGTAGAAAGAGCAGAGCAGTGGGTTAAGCAGGCATCCTTGAGGTGAGCCTGTGTTGATTGTCAGTGAGGAGGAGATGTTACTGATCCGCAATGAATGTGGTCTCCTGATGAGGAAGTTGAGGATCCAGTTGCAGAGGGAGGTCCAGAGGCCCAGGTCTTGAAGCTTTTTGATTAATACTGGGGGGATGATGGCATATATTCTGTGATATATGCAGTAAATACAATTAGGAATGTCATTATCAACATTCATTGTATCCAGCAATTCAATACCTCCGCTTATGATATATCAACATCCTCAACATTTCAACACTGCATCAGAGAAACATTTGAGAAGCTGTCACACAGGGCCCAGTCCCTCAGTATCCAATGGTGGCAGGACCTTCACGGCTGAACCACAATGTTTCCAGTATGCTTTAAAGGCCACTAAATGTCTGAATATCAGTGAATCCTGATGGTTTCTGATTTTCTTTTCTGCTCAGCCTGGGGAGTGGCTTCACTGACTGTCAGAGCAAACCTGGAGAGGCTCAGGGCCTTAGCAACTGGAGCTAGCCTTAGGGAGTCAAGTGATCATGTTTATTTTAATAACAGTTAATTTTAATAAGCATTGACTATATCCTAAACCCCTGAATGGTTCTCAATATTGAGAAACAGTGCTTTTTTGAAATAGTTATGGGTGTTTGGCCTGGAGGTGCAGCTTCACCAGCCGTCTGATGTACATCAGGGCTGAGGCTTGGGTTCCCTGTCCAAACTCTGGGCCCACATGGCCTCACCAGCAGGAGCCAGTCTCAGGGACCAGCTTCTGTAGTGGGGAGTGTGGATCAAAGAGGTCAAGGCAGCAGCTCATCGCTGACTGAGGCCAGACTGGACCATGGGTTGTGCACCACTGCTTTACAGTGGTCCAGAATCACATTCCCTATGGGACCGGATATAACTTGCAATGTTTATACACCTCATTCCAGGTTCCCATCCCACCATGACAGAGGGGGAGGTGACGAGAAGAGTTTGTTTCACCAGGAATGGAAAAAACGGGAATGGAAACAACACTTGCCATGAGAACCTGGATATCAAGATCAGAAAGTGCACTGAATTCTTTGTGTATCAGCTGAAGCCGACACCCAGCGATCACACTGTGTATTGTACAGGTATGTCACCATTCCCTTTAACACAGAGGTGTGAAGGGTTGTGGGGAAATTCTGGGACATCCCGAGTCATCAGTACACACAATGGACCCTGCTGCTTGGTTCTCCCCCACCCCTATCTGAACCTAGTTGCAGGCTTTTGTGTTTGCAAACGTGAGTAGATCCTTTCAATTTACCCTGCCTTGGGCTGTCCTGATTTTATACAGGTCAGTCTCCTCTGTTTAAATATAACAGCTCCAAGCAAGAGTCTCTCCCTCAGCTATAATTGTCCAGTCTGAGCAACTTCCTTGTACATGTATCCTGCACCCTCTGTTGTACCATCACATCCTTCCTGTGGTGTCATTATTTCATTATTAAGGATGAAATAGTGGCATATTTGGATAGCAATGATAGGATTGTGTCAAGTCAACATGGATTTACCAAGGGCAAATCATGCTTGACTAATCTACTGGAGTTTTTTGAGGACGTAACCAGGAAAATAGATGAGGGAGATTCAATGGATGTTGTACACCTCGACTTTCAAAAGGCATTTGATAAAGTGCCGCACAGGAGATTGGTGGGTAAAATTAGGGCTCATGGAATTGGGGGGTGGGTATTAACATGGATAGAAAACTGGTTGGCGGATAGGAAACAAAGGGTAGGGGTGAATGGATGTTTCTCAGAATGGCAGGCCGTGACTAGTGGGGTGCCACAGGGCTCGGTGCTGGGACCGCAGCTGTTTACGATCTATGTTGATGATTTAGATGAAGGCATTGTGAATAACATTAGCAAGTTTGCTGATGATACAAATTTGGGTGGCAGTGCGACATGTGTAGAAGAAGTTAGGAGAATTCAAGGTGATTTGGATAGGTTGGGTAAGTGGGCAGATACTTGGCAGATGAAGTTTAATGTGGATAAGTGTGAGGTTATCCACTTTGGGAGCAGGAACAGGAAGGCGGATTATTATTTGAATGGTGTGGAGTTAGGTAAGGGGGAAATACAAAGGGATCTAGGGGTCCTTGTTCATCAGTCACTTGTTACGGACTCAGTGAAAGTCCCTTTAAGATAGAGAGTGTGTGTGTATGTGTGTGTGGGCGTGCTTACGTCAATAGAAGATAAAGGACGTAATGACGTTGTTGAAGAAGGCAGAAGAAGAAGGAGAGAGAGAGAGAAGGGAGAGAGACACCAGCCTGCTTGTTTTCTCTATCGATGGATGAGAAACAATAACTGTGTTTGCCACTGAAATCCATGTATGGAAGTTGGAAGTAATCCGGTGGAGTTCACTTTGTTGCTGACCTGTAGAAGGAAACAGGTATTTGTATGTGGACGACCACGGTTCGGATGCTTTTCGGGGTGAGGAAGTCACTACCGAGTAAACACTGAAGTGTCGTTTGGGTTCCATCGTGGAACATTTGGATTTCGTATGTACTCTCTCTATGTTTTTCTACATCTACATCTTATCTTCAGACAACGGTGGTTGTTGAAGAAGCCCTTGCTCATGTTTCACCTTATGGCTTGCGGAATTGAACTTTAAGAACCATTCAGGAACTGGGAGTTTTGGACTTTGTCACACACACACACGAAGAGTTTAGTTTTGGGGTTAACGTTCGAGGTTTAACATTTTTGAATTCTAACATACTAACATTTTTTTTTAACTTTTATTTTACGTATTATCATAAGTAGTGATTAATAAAATAGTTTTTAACACTGAATCATGCTCAGTGTGTTTCTTTTGTTGCTGGTTCGTGACACACTGAAAGTGAATGAGCAAGTGCAGCAGGTAGTGATGAAGGCTAATGGAATGTTGGCCTGTATTACAAGGGGAATTGAGTACAAAAGCAAAGAGATTATTTTGCATTTGTACAGGGCCCTGGTGAGACCACTCCTGGAGTATTGTGTACAGTTTTGGTCTCCAAGGTTAAGGAAGGATATCCTGGCTATAGAGGGCGTGCAGCGTAGGTTTATGAGGTTAATTCCGGGGATGTCGGGACTGTCTTATGCTGAGAGGTTGGAGAGACTGGGATTGTACACGCTGGAATTGAGAAGATTGAGAGGGGATCTGATTGAAACATAGAGGATTATTAAGGGATTGGACAAGATAGAGACAGGAAATATGTTCCAGATGTTGGGGAAGTCCAGGACCAGGGGGCATGATTTAAGAATAAGGGCTAGGTCATTTAGGACAGAGGTGAGGAAAAACTTCTTCTCCCAGAGGGTTGTGAATTTGTGGAATGCACTGCCTCAGAGGGCAGTGGAGGCCAATTCTCTGGGCACTTTCAAGAAGGAGCTAGATAGGTTTCTTATAGATAGGGGAATCAAGGGATATGGGGACAAGGCAGGAACAGGATATTGATTGTTGAGGATCAGCCATGATCTCAAAATGGCAGTGCAGACTCGAAGGGCCGAATGGTCTACTTCTGCTCCTATTGTCTATTGACCAGAACTGTGCACAGACCCGTGATTTGTACAGTTCCAACATGAATACCCGGCTCCTGCACTTATTAGACACTGAAAGAGGCCATTTCCCCCATTTGGATAATGGCAGCCCCAACCGTTTTAACCTGTAAATCCCATTCCTCCCCATTTATTTCCCTGTAGCCCCGCAACTTCTTAACTCTCATATCTTCCCAACAACTTCCCTGTAGTTGTTTTACAATCAACATACACTGATGAGTAAATTACAGTATACAATTAACCTGCTTACAATTCATTGGGATATCAGAGGAAACCAGAGCACGAGTTGGGGTGGGGGGGAACCCCAGGCCATCAATTGGAGAACATGCAAACTGTACGCTGTCCGCAGCTGAGGTGAGGATTATGCATCATTCCCTGGAGATGTGAGACAGTCGCACTAAGCACTGTGTCACCATACCATGGCCAGTAGTTATCTTAACTAAGTTAGCCACTTCCTGCTGCTACCTTCAGTGATCTATTGTCATTCCCCAAGATCCCTCTGTCCCTCTACATTTGCTCTGCTACAGTTACTCTCTGTTGCCTCACCTTGTACGAACTCCCTGTGTTCATTCCATTTGCTGCTTTTGTTTATATCTACCCAGTCCACAGCATCTTCCTTGTCGAGCTTTCTTCCTCAAAACAAATAATGTTGTTGTCATCAGGAAACCCTTTAGATGCATTTTCCACATTAAATTCAAAATCATTTGCATATTCCATGAAAAGTAAAGGGCCAATTACTAATCCTTCCAGAACATCAGCTGACAAATCCCTTAATTCACTGACATTCTTGACAAACTTTAATTTTCTTCTGCTAGAGTAGGTTTTCATCTCATTCCTTTTTCCTGTGAATACCTTGGGCTTCAATCTTTTTGATCAATCTGCCATTTGGCCAGAATCTGCATCAAGTACTCTGCCCTCATAAACTGTCCTCATTGCTTCCTCAAAAAATTCAATTAACTTTGTGAAAGCTAACCTCTCTTCACAGATCTGTGCTGACTGCCATTGATGAACCTACACCCCTCTAACAGAGGCACTTCAAATTATTTTCCAACAGTTTTCCTGAAACCAATGTCTGACTGGCTGACCTCCAGTTACTTGATCTGAACTGTCTGAATGTTCTAATGACAATACCACATCAGTGAACTCCCAATCCTCTGGTGTCATACCGGCATTCAAGGAGTACTGGAAATAGAACTTGCCCCATTTCCTCCCTTTAAAGGACAGGTTATCCAATGAAAAGATGCTTCAACCTTTAGTTATAGCAGAAATGCCAGAAAAACTCAGCAGGTAAAATAGCAATGTGAGAAGAGAAAGAGAGAATTTCAGGCTGAAGATCATTTGTCAGTTTTATAGTAACTTTCCATCCTGAGTGCCAATATCATCCTCATCATACATGAACACAGATGCAAACTAGTGGTTGAGATCTCTGCACGTGTCTTCCCCTCCACTGATGGTCACTAACAGCACCCACTCAATTACCGATCCAACATCAGAAGGTGTTTTTCATTTCAGCTGGAATATGTTTTAATGCAAGTGTTGTCTTCACAATTTCATTTCTAGTCTCACTCCTGCATCTTTTGTACCCATTCAGACTTCATGCAGATCAGCTTTTGGTGATTGAACTTGGCTTCTCCTTATTGGTGTGGTAACTACTCTGCCTGTGACCAATACGATTTTACAGAGAGTTGTGGACACAGCGCTGTACATCACAGAAACCAGCCTCCCCTCCATGGACTCTGTCTATGCTACCTGCTGCTTCTGTAAAGCAGCCAGCATAATTGGAGACACCCCCCCCCCCGGACATTCTTTCTTCTCCCCTCTCCCATCAATTAGAAGATACAACAGCCTGAAAGCAAGTACCAACAGGCTCCAGAACAGCTTTCACCCTGATGTTATAAGTGTATTGAATGTTTCTCTGATATAAGATGAACTCTTGACCTCTCAGTCTACCTCATCATGATCTAGCACCTGATTGTCTATCTGTACACTGCACTTTCTCTGCAACTGTTACACTTCATTCTGCATTCTGTTACTGTTTTACCTTGTACTGCCTCAACTGCACTGTGCAATGAATTGATCTGTATGAACAGTATGCAGGACAAGCTTTTCACTGCACCTGTACATGTGACCATAATAAACCAATTTTAATTGCTTCATCCACCTCTGCATTCATCAGCATACATGAACATCTGGAAAGTGAGCCCATTTCAAATCGGAACATATTTGTCCTCTCTTCCAGTGCTCTCAGTTACCTTCAAGTCACTGGATCCAGACCAGTTTTGATAATTTCAGCCCAGTCATTCTGGTCTATCCCTAGTTTGGATCTTCAGTTCTTGGTTTCACACAGCCTCTGCACACTATCTCACTGTCAACTTTTTCTATTTTGCTTGGTTCATCCCCTCAGTGTGTCCAGAACCACCACCTCTCTTGCTGGGCTTGCTACTTGCTAATCAAAGACTGTGCTCTCGATTGCATTCCAAGATTCAGCTCCTCTTCTGCCCTTCCCTCTGGTCCTGTCCCAATTAGTGACAGAGTGGTTGAAATCCCCAACCATCACCAGCATGGCACCTTCACACAGCTCTGACATTTGTCAGCATGTTTGCACTTGTGCTTTCCTCTGATGATTGAGGGGCTATGCCACTCACCATGGATGTTCTGTCTCAGTCCAGCACACATGGCCTCTTTGGTTCATTATAATTATACACCCTACAGCAGCTGCTGATCATCATGAACTATTTTCGTGTACCAGCACTTGGTTCATAGTCGACAAAGCCTTGGCAGGTTAAGTGCTTGTCTAGTCCTTGTATATGGATCTCATAATGTATCCCTCCATTAGACCTTGCATCAGCTGCCTCTGTTCCAGGGAAATCAAGCCCAGCCTTTCCATCCTCTCCTTGTAACTGACACATTCCATCCCAGGCAACACCCTGGTGAATCTTCTCTGCAGCTTTGTTGAGGAAATTATTGGATGTGAACCACCAGGGCAGCAGCAGGAGTCTGGTGCTGTTCTCTCATGATCAATCCTGGATTCTTCTTCCCAGCTAATTTGAGGGTAATTATGGTGTCCCCACTGTCCCAGAGCAGCATTTAATAGTGCAGAACTGTGAAGTAATCCAGAATCCGGTCATAATATAACAACTGATCTATCTGGGGAGCTTGGACCTGATCAGGCAACTCACACATTTCAGTACTTCAATCTTGAAACAAAATTAAGTTGATTTCATAAAAATGTTGTTTTGACAATTTCCTGCCACAGAAGGATGTTTCACCAAAATGGGGTGTTCCTGCAGGTATAATTACCTTGGAGTTAATAAACAATTTTGGAAGCATTCTGCAAAGTTGTACCTTTGTATTTGATGGTGATACAATGTACTCCTTGCCTAATGTTGTTCTGATGCGAATTCACATTGGGGCAGGACAGTCCCAACCAACATGAATCCAGTCACAATTCAGTGCTAAATGAATGCAGGGATGTACAGTATAAGTTTGCAGTCCCCTGAACACCGACAGACCAATTTCTCCTGTTACCCACTGGAGGGGGGCAGTATTTTTGGTCAACACAGTCTGCCTTCTCCTATTATATGTTTTATTCAGCTGCTCTGAAGCTCTGAAATAGGCATGTTCCAGAGGGTCTCTTAGCATCTTTGAGCCAGATTTCATTCATGCCTACTCTCATTCACACACATGCCTATCTATTTCCCTAATTCATCACTTTTATCACCCAAGTCTCTTTCATTAAAGTATCAGCAGCAGAGTCCACCCCAAAAAGCATTCTGACAATCCCCAGTCCTGGTTTCCTCTGCCTCGACACAAAGTCAAAGTCGAGTTTATTGTCATTTGCTCAAATGCACATATGCACGGGTGCAATGAAGAACTTACTTGCAGCAGCATTGCAGGCACACAGCATCATGTAAGCAGCACTCACAAGAAAAACATAAACATGTATTAAACACATTCTTTACAAGAAAGAATACAATTAGAACAAAAAAAGACGAAGTCCATTTTCATGAAAAATGATTGTGCCTTTGCTTCCACCACATCCATAAAGCCCATATCCACTGCGGCCTCTCTCCATTCTGACGCAGCTGTCAACCGCTCTGTGCCAGCTCACTGTGGCTACCACCACTTCAGAGACCCCAGCAGAAAATTCAGACTAATTCACAGTGCAGTACTCAGGAGGTGCTACTCTACCAGGGTTTCTCTATTCAACAGAATTCCTGTCTATTCTGCAAGAAGTCTGAGGGAGTTTTCTGTGTGCTGATGCCTAGCTAAGGACATGTGTTCTAACGTCCTTAGCATTTGGCATCTGGTTTCCAGTTGTGCGAGCTGGGACTACAGAATTCAATTGATGCATTCCCTGCATAACAGCAGTCCCCACCTTTCCAGTGCAGGCCATTAACATGCACAATGCAGCCAGAGATTTTGGATAAGTGTCCTTAAACTGAAACATTAAGTCACTCTCTCCCTCTTTCTCCACTGCCAGACCTGCTGAGTGTTCCCAGCATTTTCTATCTTCATTTCTAACATTTGCATGTCTAAAAATTTTCAATATAAATGCAACCCATTCTGTAGCAGATGGATTTGTGTAAACACAGTGTGTTAGCAGGAGGGGAACTGATGCACAAAGCTCCAGGGATCTGGGGGCCATCCTGACCTCTGTGGATTATCCACGTTCTCCGTGTGACTGTGTGTGTGCACCCCATACATTTGGTTCCTGACGTGCATCAATAAATTGACTGCAGTAAATTAACTACCAAGCGTACATTGATTGCAAAAATAATGGAGTGAGAGTGAATAGGTTGAATCAAAGCAACATAAACCTCTTTGAAATGCAGGTGAATGAATGGGATGTAGATGTGGGAGGCGGGATCAGTAAGTTTGCAGATGACATGAAGATCATTGGAGTCCTTGGTGATGTGGAAAGTAGTCAGGCTGCAGAGAGACGCACACAAAATGCTGGAGGGACTCAGCAGGTCAGTCAGCATCTATGGAGAGAAATAATCAATGAGCTGACTTCTGCCCTCTTCATTTGCAGTCCCGATGAATGGTCTTGACCCAAAATGTCGACATGTTGATTTCTCTCCATCAATGGTGCCTGACCTGCTGAGTCCCTCCAGCATTCTGTGTGTGTTGCTCCAGACTCCAGTATCTGCAGAATCTCTTGTGTCTCCAGGATACAGGGAGATATCGAACTGTTGGTGACATTGGTTGAGAAATGGCAGATAGAGTTCAATCCAGATAAGTGTGATATGAAGATTTGGGGTATTAATAAGGCTGATACATAGTCCATGAATGATGGGGTCTGAGGGAAAATTGAGGAACAGAGGGAATTGGAGGTGGCAGGTCAGCTCGTTAGGAAGGCATATGAGGTACTGACCTTCATTAGTCAGGACGCTGAATACAGAACTTTCTGAAACCTTGGTCAAACCTCAGTTGAAGTACTGTGTGCAGTTCTGCTCACCACACTATAGGAAGGATGTGACGGTGCTCCAGAGGCAATTCAGCAGGATGTCACCTGAGATGGAGTGTTTCCGTTATGAAGAGAGTATGGAGATGCTCGGTCTGTTCTCTCTGGAGCAGAGGAGGTTAAGAAGGGATATCATCAAGGTATATAAAATGATAAGGGGTACAGACAAGGTGGACTGCAGGAAACCTTTCCATACATGTTGGATTAAGGAGAAGACATTTAGAGGGCTTGTGACATTCACCCCGAGAGTGGTAAATACCTGCAATGTACTGCCTCAGTGAGTGGTTGAAGCTGGGTTGCTGGCAGCAAAGAAGTGTTTAGCTGAGCACTTGAATCATTTAGGCAAAGAGGGCTATGGACGAGGCGGAGATGGGACTGGTAGGAAGGGGTACCCAGTGTTCAGCATGGACGAGTTGGACTGAATGGCCTGTTTCTATGCAGCATAATTCAATAATTTTATCAAGAAAGACAAAAGGAGAGCTGGAACAATGAAACAGGGTGAGTGTTTATGTGAGTGAGTGTCCTCTATTTCGGAGAGTATAACTGAGGTCGGTGGAGGTGGGAGGGGTGACAAGAGGCTGGTTGACTTTGACTGAACGACATTAACACTGAACATCATTCTGTCCCTCAGCCACAGACTCTGCACTCGGTGATCCGTGTGTAACCCACACTGTCCTGGATCAGCCCTGGAGGAGCACAGACTGTTCCAACACTGAGTGCACAGGCAGCAAATACTTGAATGATGACAGCCGTACAGAAGGATGGTACAGATTTAAGAGGTAACGTGAGGAGACAATTACGGAGATATTAGTCAATGAAGCAGCACATATGTAGGAGAACAAGGGGAATGGCAAGGCAAGATGTGGGGAGACCGGAGTCATCAATGGCAGTGATGGGACAGGGAGTGGGTACAGGGAGATGAACATCGATCACAGTGATGGGACAGGGAGTGGGTGCAGGGAGACTGGGAACATCAGTCACAGTGATGGGGCAGGGAGTGGGTGCAGGGAGACGAACATCGGTCACAGTGATGGGACAGGGAGTGGGTGCAGGGGGACTGGGATCATCAGTCACAGTGATGGGACAGGGAGTGGCTGCAGGGAGACAGGGAACATCGGTCACAGTGGTGGGGCAGGGAGTTAATTTTGAAGAGAGAAGCTCACAGTCCATTCACAGAAGATGAGATTCTGATGACAGATAGAAATGGACAAAGAGCAAAGGGGGACACCTGAGATTGGGGGAATATTGAGCAAATGGAATGGGCCCTAATTTCTGGTCTCTCTGAATTAAAGCCCTCAGTTCAGAGGCTGCTTCTTTGGTTTTTTTTAGCTCCAGTGGATGGAGGATCCCTGAGACTGCCGTTCCAATATATCACTGCTCTGGGGACCGTCCAGGCTGGTTAAATGGTAGGGTCAGAATTTACAAAGGTGGGGCTTGATTATACTGCTGTGAAGATCAGACTTATAACTCACCTCTTCAGAGGTCCCCTCACACACAGCCCAATCTCCCTGAGAGATGCTCCAACTGGTTATTCAAACATTGCTTTCAGCCCTGGATCATGGAGGCTGACAGTGGAATGTCACCTTCCTGGAATTCCCTGGTAGCTGGGCTCTGGATCCGGCCACTGATCCCGCTCAAGATTGGACCCAGTGCTGTTTCAGTGGCTCCACTTATTCAGTGGAGGAGAAGCCGCCAGGGAGCTGTGCATGTCTTAGGGCACCCATGGTTCACGAGTTAATTAATAAATGGATATAACTTTGAACAAAGGTATTTAATGTTTAAATTTAAACCTGCTTCTTAGTTTTCATGTTGCAATTATTTTAACTTTCATTTTCTGTAAGGCCTGATCATATTTATGTTTAACACAGTGATTGTTACCATTTTGAATATTTTCAAAGCTTGCAAATGTCTCTGAATATCTTTGGGGATATTCTGCGCTTGGCTTCACAGGTGTCAAAGCACATTGTGGGCAGGGCTTGTGTTTCAGGTCCAAAGGCAGGGGACCCACAAGGCCCCGTCAACAGGAGCTGGCCTTGGGAACCAGATGCTGCTGTGGGGAGTGTGGGCGGGGAGGGTGAGGACAGCAGCTCACCATTGACTGAGTCTGGACTGGACTGTGGATTGTGAACCACTGCACTACAATGGGACCAGATTCACATTTGCTGCTCTACTGTGGGACTGGGTACATTTTACAGTGTTTTTTAACCTCATTCTAGGTCTCCATCCCAGTGTGGCAGAGGGAGAGGTGACCAGGACCATCTGTTTCACCTGGGATGGAAACAACTGCTACACAGACCAGGAGATCAAGATCAAAAACTGCAGCGGTTACTTTGTGTATTGGCTGAAACCAACAGCCTGCTGTAAAAAGGTTTATTGTACAGGTAGGTCAACATTTCCCATTAATGTGTCAGTCATCGTTTGGAAATTCTGGGACATCCCAAATGATAAAACACAGAATGGGCTGGATATTCCAGCCCGCTGTCCCTCCCATGGTCAGAGATCACCTCATACATTTCTGCATGTCCCAGGTCTGAGCAGCCATTTCAGAACCTCATCTTCCTTGTCTGATCTGTAACACATGCTCCCACCCTGTGACTGTCTTGTGAGCCCCCCATGGTCAGAGCCACACTATTACTGAGCACCAAGCTGAGCCATCCTTACCCACCCCCTCTTGTGGGCTGAATGTTCTGTCCACAGTGAGTGGAAAATTGCTTCCAGCCATGATGTCAGCTACCCACCCCCAGCTCTTCTGGGACTAAGCCATCCCCTCCTCCCTCTCTATAGGACTGAGCTCTCCCACCCCTCCCTCCCTCAGGACTGAGCCACCAGCCACTTTCCTTTCTGCTGTACCGAGCCCTTCCACCCCAGAATGCGCCATCTCCTCCTCCCTCTCACCCTGAGCTGAAACAACCAATCCCTCTTTCCCCTCCACCAGGGGCCAATGAAGCAAGTGACCCAAACATTTTTGGGATGTGAAAGGATCCAGAGAAACCAGATGAAACACACGTGGTCACAGGAAGAATGTGCATCTTCTGACCAGGCATCATCAGAAATCAGGATTGAATCCAGGTTGCTGGAGCTGTGAGGCAGTAGCTCTACTGTCCAAGGTCCAAAGGAGATTCTCTGGGCTAATACCTGGGATGAGGGGATTTCCTTTTAAAAGAGGCAAAACAGTTTGATTCTGTATTCCTTTCAGTTTAGAAGCAAGAGGTAACATTACTCAAACATGTAAGGCCCAAACAGGACATGATAGGGTAGATGTTGAGATGTTCTCATCCATGGAAGAGTCTCAAACATTGGACATAGTTACAAAAAAGGGACCTGTTATTTAAAACTGTTTCTAGAAATTTCCTCTCAAATGGTAGTGAATCTCTGGAATTTGTTGCCCACCAGGGCGGCGGAGGCCAGATCATTAAAGATATTTGAAGTGGAGATAGATACATGTTTGGAAGATTGAGGAATAGAGATTTATGGGGAACCGGAACAGAAGTTTTGTGGCCAGCAGAAATTATCTATGATCACCTTCAGGGGACTTGTTGTCTGGTCCTTATTCCTTGTGATCTGGTACTGTCCGTGACAGTGTGAAACTGGAGTTAGGTTGTGGGATGGAAGGTTTCCTCCCTCAGGGGCATCACAGAACTGAAGGTCTTCACAAATCTCCCTGAGGGGAATGGATGAAATGAGGAGGGGGTCGTGCTGGTGGGACGGGGATAGTGATGAAGAGATAATGAAGACTATTGAAAGGGCAGTGCTATTCACGTTGTCTATGATAATCTACTCTGCCCAAACTCTCTCAGGTCCTCCTTTTGCCCTTCTGATTTCCTCAAGTATGCTCCTGTATCCCTTGTACTCCCGGGGTTCACTTGATCTCTGTTGCCTGTAGCTGACCCCTGCCACCTCCTTTTTCCTGACCAGTGCCTCAGTATCCCTCCTCATCCAGTGTTTAATCAGAAATGCAACTCCCCCTCCTGTCTTTCCTCCACCTCTCTCCTGCCTGTAGCACCTGTACCCTGGAACATTTACCTGTCAGTCTGGTCCTCCCTCAGCCATATTTCCGTTATGGCTGTAATATCCTCATGTCCCAAGTTAATCTGCTTCACCTGTCAGATCACTTGCATTGAAATAAATACAATTTAATCCAACAGTCTTTCATGCTCCTGCCATGTTGCTGTCTGTCTTGTCTAATGAACTTAATGTCAGTGAGTTCTGCACCAACGTCCTGCCTCCCATCTGTCTCAACACTGTGATGGATACCACCTGATTAGCAATCCAGGTTAAAAGCTCTCTCGTAGCAGTGGCAACTCTGCCTGCCAGGATATTGGTCCCACTCCAGTTCATTGCAACCTGTCTCTCTTGTACAGGTCACCCCTCCCCCAGAAGATATCGCAGTGGTCCAAAAATCTGAATCCCTGCCCCATGTATCACCTCTTCACCCATACATTCATCTGCCATATGCTCCTGTCCTTACCCTCACAAGCATGTGCCGCAGGGAGTAATGCAGAGGTTACTGTCCTTGATGTCCTGCTTTTTAACCTCTTCTGAACTTCACTCTGCAGGACCTCATTTCAACCCATGTCATTTCTGACAATGTGCACAGACATTTTGCTCACCCTGCTCACCCTCCCCCTTGAGAATATTCCACAATCACTCAGAGACATCCTGGACCCTGGCACCAAGGAGGCAACACACCATCCTGGAGTCTCTTCTGTGGCCACAGAATCTCCTGTCTGCCCCTATAACTACTGAGCCTCCAATCACTGTTGTCCTGTCTACCTTCACCCTTCCCTGCTGAGTCACAGAGGCAGCCCCAATGTCACAGCCCTGGCTACTGCTGCTTTCTCCTGAACAGTCAGCCTCTTTCCCACCCCCCAAACAGTATCCAAAACAGTATCCAAAACAGTACACTTGTTTTCAAGTGAAATGGCCACGGGGAAACACTGGACTCTCTGCCTTCCCCCTCGACCTTTCCTGGTGTTGGGATCAGTGTTGTCCATCTCTGGTGTAGGGCAGTGACATGGAGGTACTGAGGAAAGTGTGACAGAAGGACGGTGAGGGTATCGCAATGACGCAGGGAGTGGGTGTAATTGGAGACTGATGACACATTGACAATGCAGGATATGTTAGTCTGATATCAGTCAGTTCTGACAAAGGGTCTCCAGGCTGAAATGTTAAGTGCTCCTCTTCCCACAGATGCAGCCAGACCAGCATTTTCACTTTTAGGTTTAGATTGCCAGCATCTGAAGTTTTATTCAGATATTCAGTCATTCTCTGGAGTTTAATTCCCTCCCAACCAGCTGGTCAATAGTTTCCTCTCCTGCGCTCACCATGTATCTCTATTTATTACAGATCCAGCATCTGCAGCAACTCAGGAACCCAGGAAAACAACATCACCAAAACCCAGGGAGAGTTTGTGCATGGTCCCAGCTCCAGATACAAGCTCAGGTATCAGTCCTGGGGATTGCTAAAATGGGCTTTTCTCCAAAAATTTCCATTTATGAGATTCACCCAGAATCAACTAATGTATGGCAGTGAGTGAGGGTGGGAGGGTGCAGGGAAGGGGCCTGAGGTTCTGAGAGGAGAGCAGGGCAGACGGGTCCAAGGAAAATAGGATGGAGTGAAGGGTCGAGGGGTGGGTGGAGAGGAGCAGCTCTGGAGGGTCTGAGCGGAGAAGGACAGTGTGAGAACCCGAGAGAAGAGTGCACCAGGAGGGTCCAAGGGGAGTGGGACAGATCAGGAATGTCCGAGGGGTGTGGGATGGATCAGGATGATCCAACGTGAGTGGGACGGATAGGATGGTCCGTGGGGAGTGGGACATACCATGAGGATCTGAGGAGAGAGGCATGAGTGGTGACAGAAGGTTGTGTAACGAGCTGAACAAGAGAAGTGATGTGGATGGACCAAGGTGAGGATGAGTGAGTGAGTTTCTCCCTGAAAGTGGCTGCAATGTGTGATTGGCTGGTAAAGACTGCGAGTCGCGTGCTTGTCTTTATTGGTCAAGGCACTGAGTTCAAGGGTCAGGAAGTTATGTTGCAGCTTTACAAAACTCTGACCAGGCACATTCAATGTTGGTCACTCCTTACAGGAAGGGCGTGGAGGCTTTAGAGAGGGTGCAGAAGATGTTTATTAGGATGCTGCCCGGATTAGAGGGCACATGCTATACATAGAGGTTGGACAAACTTGGGCTGCACTGAAGTGCATGCATTTAAGGTGGGAGGGGGTAAGGAGATGTAGGAGGCTTTTTTTGACAAAGTGCTGCGTAGCTGGAATGTGCTGCCAATGGTGGCAGTCGAGGCAAATACAACAGAGGCCTTTCAAGGGCTCTTGGATAGGCAGATGAATGTGCAGAGAATGGAGGGATGTGCACATTGTGCCGGCAGAAGGGATTAGTTTAGTTAGGTGTTTAATTACCAGTGTCATTAGTTCAGCATAACATGATGGGCCGAAGGGCCAGTTCCTGTAGTGTACTGTTCTATGTTCAATGACTGAGGGAAGTAGGGTCAGTACTGAGGACTGCGGGATGTTGTATCCAGGAGAATTGTACTGGACTGACTGAGCGATCAGGAATGAAGGGACTCAGCTGAGAGGGTTTCAGTCACCTCCGCGCACACTTGTTGGAAAGACCAAGGCAATTTGGGTAACATGAATTGTGAGTGGGATGGACCATCATTGGGGTGTGGAATGAATTGACTGCAGGAGGAGGATGAGGATTGAGATGTCAGGGGCGGAGGGAGGTGGGAGGGAGTGCTATGAGTCTTAATGTGGTGAGGTGGGGGCTGTATTTGCCTCCACAACCAACACTGGCAGCGCATCCCAGGCACAAGCCACTCTGTGGGATTCTGAGGAGACAATAACATCGGAGTGTGATGGCAATTTGTTAGTATAAGCAAAGGCTGGTGTGAGCCATTCTCTGCAGTCTCTGATCAGAAAGAGCAGCTTGTTTGTTTCTTACATGTTTTTCCTCCGCCCATGTGTGCCTACTTTATCACAGAGTCAGGGTCCGCACCAACTCGTGAAGAGAAGGATGCAGAACATGACCCCGCTGAGAATTTGGCCACAATTCCATCACCCACTAAAAGCTCAAGTGTTAGTTGTAGGGCTTGTTGAAACAGTTCAATCCAAATCTCTATCCTGCAAGTTTAACCGGACTGAGGGGTGTGTGGTGGAGGGAGTGAGGGAAGTGGGTGGACTGACAGAGGGAAATGAATGTGAGTGTGGAAATGACAGGGAGGTGGAGGATTGTGGAGAGGGGTTTGAATGATTTGGGAACGATGGGTGGAGTTATTGTTTGAGAGGGATCGACACTGATGAGAGAGGGAAGGAGTGAGGCATGGACTGTATTTGATGGTTGTGCCATGTTTGCATTGTGAGGTTAGACACCAGTTGCATATGAGTACAATCCTAGACAGGTGTCTCCTGTTCTCTGAAGTCAAGTTCTACGCTGAGCAGTTTCTCAATTTGTTTTGAATTTCTTACATTTCCCCACCCACTCTTTTCTCCATAGACCCAATTCTCCATTTCTGAAGTCCTGTCCCAGCCTAATGACCTACTTATGTGTTCCCACTCTCACATATTTCTTTTCCTTTATTTCAGACATGGAGACTTCCACAAGGCAACATCCCAAAGTATCAACTGGAGAGCCCACCCAGGAATCGTCCTCTGTCCCAGCAGGAGACATATCCTCAGGTACCAAGCCTTGTGTCTCTGGGATCATTCAATCCTTCTTCCTCTGTGGCAAGTGATCCTCATACACTCTTCACCTGCTGGATGTCCAGTGTAGCGGGCTGTGAATGGCAGTTGTTCCCTACCTCCCCACACCCCCAGGACAATTTGAGCCATGCCAGACACCACTCAGAGGATTGTGCACATACCCACGATAGACAATGTGCTGTAGTCTGAGTATGGTTGATGGGGTCGGGTGAGATGGGTTGGAAGCTGCTCCTGGGGATTGGCTGGCGAGGAGATTTCATTGGTCACTGAGGATGTTAGAGTCAGCTTCAGGAAAGTTCACAACCTGGGCAAGAGAGTTGGACACGGTCTTCACTGAGGATAACAGCCAGGATTGACCAGCAACAGCAGGGTTATGAGCATGAATGAGGTAAGTAGTACAGTGGTCAAGAGGCGTGAGCTTTAGGAGATCAGTGGAAGAGTCTGGGCTCATCAAATGTGCTGAGTTGGAGCTTGATGGTCAAGTATCTGACTTGGGGTGAGTAACAACCAGAAAGGTGGGTGGATGCTGGGCACCTGGTTTGTGAAGTTAGAGGGCATAAAGTGCTGGGGTAACAGGCAGGTTTTGAAGGGTTGGAGCATCAGAGGGTGTTGCAGGATTTGGGCATCAGAGAATGATGGGATTTTGTGGACAGCTTGTACCGTGGAGTGATGAACAAGGTCAGGGTTTGGGGTTGGCTTTGGTGGGCTCTGGGGATTCAGACACTGTGCGTGTTGGAGAGAGTGGTGTGGAATAACAGAGCAGCGAGGGGTAGAGTAACGGGGATGGGGGGGGTCACAGATTAATGAGGAGGGTTGACAGAAAATGGGAGGAGGACTGTGGAGAAAGGTACGGAATGAGGCTGTTGGTTTCTCCACACACCCTGTCCTCCATTCCCTGATCTCCTGCCCCAGCCTCATGACCTGTGTTAGTGGTTCCACACTCCCATGCCTCTGCTTTATTCCAGACCCAGAGACTTCCACAGAGGATCAGCTCAAAAGATCGTCAACTGGAGAACACGCCCAGGAATCATCCTCTGTCCCAGCAGGAGACACATCCTCAGGTACCAACATCTTGTGCCTGTTCGGTCAATGGACCACTCTGTAGCTGGGATCATCGAAGGGAAACTGCTCCCCATGATTCACTTGTTGGATGTGAACTGCAGCGGGACGTGAATGCTGAAGTCAGCTCTACCCCCACTGCCAATTTCAGAAGTGCTGGAGGTCTGCAGAGTGTGATGTACTTCTCTGGAATGACCTGCCTTGGACAGACACTGGTCCAGGAGACCATGTGGAGATAGGTCAGCAGACAGAGCTGCTTTTTGGTGGCCAAGGGAATGAAAGTGGCCGCTGAGTGGGTTCAGAGGGAATGCAGGAAGGATATGTAAAACCACACATAAAATAGTGAGCAAAACACACAAAACATGCTGGAGGAACCTTGGGACCTTTCATCAGGACTGGAACGGAAGAGGGCAGAAGCCTCAATTAGAAGGTGGGGGAGGGGAGGAGCACAGGGTGGCAGGTGGTAGGTCAGTCCAGGTGAGGGGGAAAGTTAGGAGGGTGGGGGAGGGGAGATTTAAGAAGCTGAGTGGTGATAAGTGGGAGAGACAAAGGGCTGAAGAAGAAGGAATCTGATAGGAGATGGCAGTGGACCACGGAATAGAGGGAAGGAGTTGGGGAATAGATGGGCAGGTCATACAGGTGAGGAAAGGGGGAGAGGGCCACAGGAATGAGGGAAGACAAAGGGGGAGGTAGAAGGAGGGGGAGAAGAGGGGTGTGGTTACTGGAAGTTAGAGAAATTGATGTTGAGGCCGTCAGGTTGAAGACTCCCGAGGCAGAATATGAAATATTGCTCCTCCAGCCTACGTCTGGCCTCAGTGTAGCAGTAGAGGGAGCAGTGGATGGACATGTCAGTGAGGAAGCGGGATGCTGGATTGAAGTGACTGGCCGCCCGGAGATCCATGCTTTTGTGGCGGACGGAGCGAAGATGCTTGACAAACAGTGGAAAGGAGGCTGCACCGGGTACAACAAATAAAGTGAGACCCGACGCAGATTGGGTGACCCCTTCATTGAGATTTATTGCATCACTTCCCCCCCTTTGTATTACCTCAGTCCTGTGACCCCCTCCCCGTCTCTTTCCGCTTCCCCTGCTCTCATGACCTGCCCCCTTATTCCCCACCTCCTTCCCTCTGTTCCGTGGTCCACTGCCCTCTCCAGTCAGATTCCTCCTTCTTCAGCACTTTGCCTCCTCTACTTAACACCTTCCAGCTTATTAAATATCCCCTCTCCCATCCTCCTACTTTCCCCCCTTACCTGGACTGACCTATCACCTGCCACCCTGTGCTCCTCCCCCTCCCTCGACCTCATTCTGGCTTCTGCCCTCTTCCTCTCCAGTCCTGATGAAAGGTCTCAACCCGAAACGGTGACTGTTCATTTCCCGCCATGGATGTTGCCTGAGCTGCTGAGTTCCTCCAGTATTTTGTGTGTGTTGTTCCAGATTGCAGCATCTGCAGAGCCCCTGTGTCTCCATGAAATAATGAGGGGCATTAGTGGGGTGGACTGCTGGAGAGATGTCCACTGATCAGGGCGGACATAGATTTAGAGGGGATGTGACGGGGGAGCATTTTCACCGAGAGAGCCGCGAGTGCCTGGAATGCCATCCCCTGGCGGAGAGGGTGGTCGGGGGAAGAGAAGCTGGCAGCATTGGAGACATGTGTCGACAAGCACTTGCATCACCTCAACATCGAAGCCCACAGGCCAAGTGCTGGAAAATGAGATGAAAACGGATACAGACAGGTGGAATTATTCTCCAGCTGATGATGGGTACATCTCTGAGCTGAGGTAGGACATTCCATTCCCACAGAATCCCAGGAATAAACACACACACTGTCTTTGTGTCAGGTGGAGTCTCTGGAACTGCTTCAGGAACCAGCAACAGGCGATCCACTCCCGATGAACCTCCCGAATCCCAGTCTAATTCCGATGAAGGTGAGAACACTGCAGCCGTCTCTCTGTCAAAAGAGGTTGAGCCCGTCCTTCATGCGTGATCTGCCACATGAACGTCAGTGCCGACCCTGTCATTGTGGGAGCCCAGCAGGTCTGTGCAGAGGGAAGCCCAGTGTCCTTGCATCCCATTCCCTCCTATCTCAGTAGGAGAATTGAGGGGTGACCTTCTAGAGGTGTATAACGTGGATAGGTGAATGCACGCAGCTCTTTCCCCATGGAAATGAATCAAAACTACAGGTGAGAGAGGAAAGATTTAAAAGGGACCTGGGAGGTAACTTCTTCATGTAGAGAATGATGCGAACATGGAGCATGCTGCCAGAGGAGGCGGCTGAGCCAGGTGCAAAAACAACATTTACAACACACCTGAACAGGTAAAGGGACAGGAAAGGGTTAGAGGGTGATGGCCAAACACGGACAAATGGCACTCGCCGCGATGGACATCTTGGCCGCATCACTCTCACTCCCCACCCCTCCCATTGTCCCAGTCATCCTTTCCCTCCATTCCCACTGCCTCGCTCTCCCTCGCACACAGCACAGCCCTGTGGCCCATCTGACTTTAAAATACCATTCTAACTCTCCCCTGATGCCCCGTTCTCCCCCTCCCTTGCCTTCCCATCCCTCGCCCTCCTCTCCATTGTCAGCCATCCGTCTCCCTCACCCCCTTCACCTTTCCCCTTCACTTGCCCTCACCCTGCTCCCTCCCCTCCTCGCTCCTCCACTTCTCCCAGGCCCTCCTCACTCCTGTCCCATCCCTGTCACCCCTTCCCTGCAACACTCCCTCTCCACCCCTGCTCTTCACTTCTCCCTCCCTCACCCCTCACTCTCCACCATACTTTGTATTCCCTCCCTCACCCTCCTGTCCCTGCCCCATCCCTCCCTCGCTCTCCACCTCTCTAACTCTCTCTGCAGATGTCCATGTCTGTATTTGCAATGGGGGAGAACTAGAATGTGAGTAGAAGAGAAATGTTGGGTAAGGGAAGGGACGAGGTGTCAGAGACTGTGGGGAATGGAGCCTGCATTGGAAATGAGGGAGTACGGAACACATCCCGTGAGCAGCATTCGGCTTCACCCTGATCTGCTTGTTGTCGTTTGCCTGGTGTGTTCAGTTGAAGGGTCCCGGTTGATTCAAGTGAAGGTGACTTCCTCGGGAGACATGAGTGAGGAAGAACTGAAGGAAGCCGTGCGTGCGAAGGTGAGAGACTAAACTGTACGGGGTAGGGTGGCGGGGAGGGAATTCTGGTGTTGTCACATCCCTCTCACTCTCTGTCCTCACTGAGATGTACAGAGTGGGGGGTGAGAGGGACATGGGGATAGATCTCCCTATCACTGTCTGTCCCCACTGAGGGTCAGAGACTGTATGGGGTGGGGGAGAGAGGGAGATGGGAACAGATCTCCATCTCACTGTCCATGCTCACTAAGGGTCAGAGACTACAGGGTGGGGGTAGGGAGGGACAGACACAGCGGTATATTTCAGTCTTACTCCCTATCCCTGTCCCTCTGTCCATCTTCCCATCCCTGCCTACCCCTCCCCTCATCCTCTATCATCCCCGTCTCCCCACCCCCTCTCTCTTTCCCCCGTCTCCCCACCCATCTGTAGTTTCTGACTTTCTCCTCATGTGCTTCTTGGTCTGCACTTTCTTCCCCCTCTGTGTGTTTCTCTGTCTCCCCCACATTCCGTCTCTTCGATCCCCTTCCCAATTAATCTCTTCTCTTTGTTTCTGCCTGTTTCTCCCAAGACTCTCCATCACAGCCCCACCCCTTTCCTTCCCACCTCATGCAGTAACTCACGTTTCCTCTCTCTGGGAACAGCTCCGGGAGATGTTTGATGATCTGGACCCACAGATCGAGCTGGAGCAGTGCTCGGCAGACCCTCCAGAGGACTGACAGTGACTGACCTATCAACGCGCCGGAGCCGGCGATCCCATCCCCGACCCTCACAGCCTCGCTGGGTGCAGCTTTTGCTTAAGCCAAGGGTACTGCCCACAAAGAGTTAATGGTGGGCGAGAGCTGCGCTATTGTTGCACTGCTGCAGATTCTCTCTGTGATGAAGGATGCAAGCTTTTAGGTTTTGAACACTGAGCTGAGTACAATCCCATCATTGAGTAGTGACCACAGGCCTTTAGAATCAAGAGTGACCCTCTGCAGGAGCATATCGCCCTTTTGATCAGGGGTTTCATCGCACTCCTTCCGCACTGTTTGACTGTCCTGTAAACACTGATAACACTGACACCCCTCACTGCAGGACCCCTCTGGGGAAGTGTAGACTCTTGGGAGTTATTTGAATGGGATAATGAGGTGATGCTGGGCTTTGCTGAATCAGCTGATCAACTGAATCAAACAGTTTGCTGAACTGTTTGACGAGGTCCCACAGGGGAGGCTCATTCAGAAGATGAAGATGCATGGATCCGTGGTGAATTGGCCAGTTGGATTCAAACCTGACTTGCCATAGAAGACAAAGTGTAGTGGACAATTTGACTTATCTGGCTGGGGGCTTGTAATGAGTGGTGTTCTGCCAGGATCTGCACTTGGACCTCTGCTGTTTGTGGCCTGGTAAATGACCTGGCTGAAAACATAGATGCGTGGGTTAATAAGTTTGCAGACGATGTGAAGTTTGGTGGTTGTGTGGATAAGGTAGAAGACTGGCAAAGGATACAGCAGACTATGGATATAACAGATATGAGTGGAGAAATGGCAGATGGTGTTTATCCTGGCCAAATGTGAAATGTTACACTTTGGGAGAGGGACAGTACCCTGTTAATTGCAAGACCCTTCACAGTGTTGATGTGTAGAGAGATGTTGGGGGCCATGTCTGTAGCTCTGAAATTCATGACACAGGTTGATAAGGTGGTAAAGAAGGCATACGGCATGCTTGTCTTTATTGGTCGAGGCATTGTTCAAGAGCTGAGCAGTTAGTTGCAGCTTTATAAAACTCAAGTTGGGCCACATCTGGAGTATTGCATTCAATTCTGGTCGCCCCATTATAGGAAGGATGTGGAGGCTTTGGAGAGGGTGCAGAACAGGTTTACTAGGATGCTGCCTGGATTAGAGAACATGTGCTGTAAGGAGCAGTTGGACACACTTGTGTTTTTTCTGGAGTGGTGGAGGCTGAGGGGAGATCGGATAGCGGTTTACAAGATTGAGGGACATTGATAGAGTAGACAACCAGTATATTTTTCCCAGAGTTGAAATATCTAATACCAGAGGGCATGCATTTACGGTTATGGATAAGTTCAAAGGAGATGTGTGGGGCAAAATTTTACACAGAGAGTGCTGGGTTCCTGGAATGTTCTGCTGGGGGTGGTGGTGGAGGCAGATATGATTGGGGCATTCTCGAGGCTCTTAGATAGGCACATGAGTTTGCAGGAAATGGAGGGACATGAACAATGTGTAGGCAGGGGGGTTAGTGTAGTTGGGCATTTGATGACTCATTTAATTAGTTGGGCACAGCATCATGGGCCCTGTGATGCACTGTTCTATGTTCTAACATCATCGAAGGTTTGTTTTTGCCTCTTTGTGGCTGAGCTGAAGTGTGTGTGACAGAATTTATTGTTTTTTGAAAAAAAGATCAGAAGGTATATCGTGGCCTCCAGGAAATAAAGAACGCATCTCCGAAGTCTCCGTGGCTGACTGGATCCGGCAGTCAGTGTCACATCCTCCTCCACAGGCAGAGCTGAAGTGTTGAGAGGGAGGGATCAGACAGGATGGCTGTGTGGGAGGGTGACATCGTGGACAGAAGTAAGGAAGCAGCTGTTAGTGGCCAGGGCAGGCTTCTCCCTCTTCGGTGGAACCTCAGGATGGAGGATGAGTGGACGAGGTAGGTGAGGAGGAGGAGTAGATTGAATGGTCGGGGAGGAAAGCAATTCTAACACACGCACTCTCCATCCAACAACACATGAAATACTTTCCTGTAATCACTGATACACACTTCCCATCTTTCACACACACAACCTCCGTTACTAGTATGTGCGCAAATAAACACAGACTGTCCATCTCTCTCCCTGTCACCCACTTACACCGGATCTATCTTGCACACACCCGCTCTCAGATACTTTCTCTCTCTCGCAAACACCTGCATTCTCCATCTCACACTTCCTCTCTCACACACACGAACACACCCCATCAGTCTGTTCTGTTACACGCCGCACCTCTCATACATGCACAGTGACCAAATAAAGTCACATTGTGACCACACACACATGTATTCACCCACTGACACTCCTGGGTACGTGCAGATCTTTGATAACGTACCAGCGTGTTGTGACAACACACACGAGGATGAGCGCCCAGACACGTACAAACATGGACACAACCGCACGAATTGTCCACCGACCGCCCATCACTTGTCGCCCTTCATTCCTCATTTGACATTCCGCCAGCATCGCCCATCACCCCCCTCCCTGTCACTCGTCACCTCCACCGATATTCCTGCCCCTCTCCAACCGGCCGCGCAGTCCCTCTGCCCTGCATTCTCATATCCCCATTTACCCCCGTCCCACTACACTCCATTTCCCGAACTCTCTCCCCAGGACACTCCACTGTGGATAACCCTGCACCTCATCTCATCCTCCACTCTCGCCCAATATCACCCGCTTTCTCGCGCTCACTCTCCCACCTTTGTCCTTTCTTCCTCCACCCAGTTTCCTCTACCCACTGTCACTGCCACTGACCCCTCTACACCAGTTCCACTGGACCAGCATTACCGGGGACAGGAAGCGACAGAAAGGTATTGCCGTCTTCACTCACATCAGTGAGGGGAGTGGGCGCAGAATTGGCCTCAACTCTGCAGCTCAACATGTGGCGTTGGACCTGTGAGCAGGCGGGGATCAGGCTGCACGGCTTCCATCGATAGACACGGCGATCGGGAGTCTGGAATAAAGTGGCAGCTGGTCGTGGAGGGTCAGTCTATATGGGTTTCAAAGGCCGGGATACTGAACTCAGAGCTCGGGATGCCTTTGAGTTCTGGAATATCAATTGATTGTAAAGCAGATATTCTAAATTAATATTGCATTGTGTGTGTTTAATAAATCTGCAACTACTTGACCTCAGCATTTCGAGAGATTTGATCTTTTTTAGAGATCCTGTAATGCAAGTTGTGCAAAAAATAGTGTGCGTTTGGAACGGAGAATGGTGCGGGTTGGACCGTTAAAACCGAGACAAGAAATCATGATGTGAAGGAAAATGAGTAACTGGACAGATCATTCAGATTCTTTGGCATGATGACCGGCTGCGGGTGGCCGGGTGCTGGGTGACTATAATAAAACGGTGTTTCATTATGATCCGGATCCCAGACAACGGATCAGTCGATCGGAGTCCAAACCTCACCAAGGCAGCTCGGGAACTGTTTTATTCAAACACCCCTCGATTTTAAAACAATTCCATTGAAACGGTGGGTTGTTCTAAAATGTTAATTGCTTCAATGAAGACCTACAGTGGAGGCACTTTGCACATGCTGACACCGGCAGCCGCAGAAATGGTAGCTCCCGAGCGGTTCTCTCCTCCCACCAACTGTCCTCAGGTGGTCTTCACACAGCGAGCTCCGTTTTACTGTCGCAGTGCTGTGGGTGACAAGGGAGCATTGATCTGTAAGTAAATCCTGAAATGCGGTGAGGAGGCAAAGGTGGAAGTGGAGGCGATGGAGGCTTTTCTGAGCAATTCGGTAACATATGAAGATGAAAATAATGGAGGGATACCGACGGGTAGACAGAAGGGACTAGTTTTTTCGCTTTTAATTGCACAATATCTTGGGCCGAGGGGCCAGTTCCCGTGCTGTACTGTTCCATGTTCCGTCTGGAAATCCGTGAACAGGATGTCAGAGGAGTGAGACGGGGAGAGGGTGAAGTGGATCACTGTTTGGAAGATGTGAAGTCAGAATGCAGCAAGTTACGGGGATAAAGTCATTCATTGCTGGAGCTTGATATTTTGTAATATTTAAAATTCATGACAACGGCTTTTACTGTACCTGTTAGGTCAGCAGGTGGAGCAGGAGAACTTTGACCTCAGGGCCGTGGGTTCGAGCTCTACGCTAGACGGCAACTCTTAAATTGTTTGCCCGTTTCACTGACCGAACCCGGGTCTGAAATGCCGGAGCGTTGAATGGACGGTCTGACGTGATCACCATTGAATATATGAAGATGCTTCAAGCACTGCGACAGTAAAACGGAGCTCTCTGTGTGAGGACTACCTGAGGCCACCTGTGAACCTTCCGGTACCCTGACAACTGCCGTGGGTTCCTCGTTAGTATACTGGTCAGTATCCCCGCCTGTCACGGGGGAGACCGGCGTTAAATTCCCCAACGGGGAGATGTTTATTTCTGTTTCCAAAGGGTCCTAATCCTGCTTTTATCCACGGATGCTGCCTGGCCTGCGGATTTCCTCCAGCATCATCGTGTTTTTCAAATACAAAATAAATTTTCAGCAAAACAAAGGTAAAAGCGATAAAGAGATTGTTGTTGAAGTGATCAGTTCATCGGAGACTCGGAATGTGGAACAGGCCGGTCTGCAGTGAGCCCGGGACGGAAGAGTCTCCCATGAATAAGGGACATTGTGTTCAGCCTCAGGAGCAGCTGAAACACTTTGCAGAGAACGATCCCAAGTTGACATGTTTTACAGTGGACGGGTCCCGGGTGTAATGCCGCCCTGTCTCTCCCTATCATCGATAGTCACGGTTGAGGGGCCGGAAGACTGGAGGGTGGCTCATGTTGTGCTGTAATTTAAGAAGGTCTGCAAGGAAAAGCCTGGGAGCTACAGACTGGTGGGGCTATCGTCAGTGGTGGGACAGTTATTGGAGGGGATTCTGAGAGACAGTATTCACCTGCATTAGGAAAGGCAAGAACTGATCATGGATGGTCTGTGTGTGGGAACTGTCTCTCTCGAATTTGGTTGAGATTTTTCTTTGAAGAGGTGACCACGAAAGTAGCTGAGGCAAGTGCAGTAATCGTTCTTCAGCAAGGACTTTGACGGGGTCCCGCATGGTTGTCTGGTCTGGAAGGTTAGATCACATGGGATCCAGGGCGAGCTGGTCAAATGGACACATTATTGGCTTGATGGTAGGAGACAGAGGGTCGTTTTTCAGCCTGGAGGCCTGTGACCAGAGATGCGCCACAGGGACCAGTGCTGGGTCTGCTGTTGTTTGTATCAGAATCATTTATATGAAAGATGTGGATGAGAGTGTAGGTAGCGTGGGTCAGTTAGTTTGCAGTTAATAATAAAATGGGGGGTATAGTGGACAGCGAAAGAATTTATCTGAGATTATAAAGGGATCTTGATCAACTAGGTCAGTGGGCTGAGGAACAGCAGATAAATGCGAGATGTTGCAGCTTGGTAAGATAAACCAGGGCAGGACTGACACAGTCAGTGGTTGGGCCCTGGGAGTGTTGTAGAATGGAGAGACCTGGGGGTGCAGCTACCTCATTCCTTCAAAGTGGCTACACAGGTAGACAGGGTGGTGAAGAAGGCAGTTGACATGCTTGCCTTCATCGGTCAGAATACTGGGCACCGGAACTACCACAAAGGTAGCATCCCGTCGGCCTGGCGCTCGCCGGTGTGGGTTGTTGGGGTCCCCTGGGTCCTAGGTAATTACGAGAGGGTGGTGGTGGTGGCCCACAAGGGGGCCCGTACACTGGGGCTCTTAAGTTATTGGGGTACAGTGGGTATTCTTTACCGGACCAGTCAACCCCTTCTGGAACGCAAAATTGCCGCTCCATTTGATAGCCCGTATTCTCGGAGTAGGAAGGTTGGGGCCGAGGGGGTCTCTGCACCATTTCCTGTCTTGTCTTTGTGGCTTTCGACTCGCGCCCGTTACTCCAGAAGTGGACTAGCGCCCTCCTAATGGTTGACGTGTGTGGTCAGGCCAGTTCATGTCATTAGTGCGGATAGCTGAGGCCGCTCCCGCAGGGATGCATTGTAATAGGAGGGCGTTAAACTGGGGGGAGGCATTGCCTCTGTTGTAGGCATCGTCCCCCGCATAGGTACCATAAACTGAACAGGAACGGTCCCAAAAGTCTGGGCCGTCCTCACCTTGTTTCGGTCGGCATTATAAAACTTTAGTTATGTCAATAGGCTGTTGGAGGGTTTTACGAAGGGCAGTTCTAATAGTGGCCACCTGGTCCTGAGGCCGGACGGCCGCCTGAAAGGCTGTCCAGTCAGCATAGTTCCCCAGGTGTTCTTTCCACTGTGCCACTTCATTAGTCGTAAGGGTCATGCAACAAAGACTGAAAAGGTCTTGTGGGGCGGCCTGATACATCTGAATTGTTCCAATCACATAATCTATGAAATCCTCCAGGTTGGTTTTACGGTTGGGCGCCTGACTCATGATTAAGCACATCTCCTGAGGCTTCCAAGTGGTGTAAATTTGGATTGTAGGATTAGCGCTGGCTTGGGCTGGATCAGGATTGGGAACACTTCTTAACCTTGGCTCCCTTAACCCCGTTCAACATGATCGGTAGGCTGGGATCTGTAGGGTCGCCGTAATCAGTGGTAGAATCAGAGTCAGTGTTCGTCTGAGAATCTATTGAAGGACCGTCCCTTGCCAAAAAGCTTCGTCGTTTGTCTGTGGCCTTAGATCCACTTGTCTGTGGGCTTTCCCTTCGACTAAGCCGCATCCTGGTTCGGGACGCAATCGGGCCATGGACTTGTCCTGTGGGCGGGACTTGGCTAGCAGTCGCTGGTGGTAAGAGCGGGACGGCTGGCGGGCTAGCCGCATTATATTGGGGCGGCAATGAAACCGGGGGGTAGGTAGGGGCTGTGGGTCGGACCATCCAATCCTCCTCCTCTTCGTCCGTATTATTAATTTGGAACAACAGGGGCACGCCAGACATGTCGGGAAGTACCTCCACTTTATCCTTACTACTTTTATTTTTATTTCTGTTCTTCTCCTTATACACATCATTTACCTCTTCTCTCTCCCTTCTGCTCTTTTCAGCATCGTGGTCTCCGCACTGAGACTTCACGACTTCCCAACTCTTAGGATTTCCCTGTTCATCTCACACACACTAATTCCCCTTCTGCGCGCATTATGTTCCCAGATAGCCTGCTTAGATTTATTTGTTAGGTCTTCGGCCGTTTTTCTCCAAGTGGACATTAATAATTTCCATTTTTCCCCTGTATTCCGCTCCCAAATTGCCTTTTCTGCCTTTAGGCATTTATCTACGTCCCAAGTTCCTCCCAATGGCCATATTTCGTTTCCCAATTTCTTATTGAGGCATGCTGATAATTTACGGAAGTTAATCTCGTTCTTCGGATCGTCTTTACATAACTTAGATAGTGGGGTATTGGAACCAGACTTATCGAGAGTTTGTCCCATTTTTGTATTCTACTCGATCGGATGGTATGAATCGCTGAGATTACCTATAAGATCGGTCTCTTTCCTTCACCCACTTCAGGTTCCCGACCTTCCCGTGGAGGATTTCCTCTCTTAAGAAGCGGTCTAAGGCAGGGTGGTAGTACCGGAAAAACTATCTCAGAACATAGAGCTCAAAACCTTGGAATTCACAACTTAAAATCCCAAATCCAAAACTGGGGACTCGAAGCCCGAACAGAACTTAACTTAACTGGGGACTCGAACCCCTCCTTACCTGTGGCACTCGGACAGGTTCGCAAGGAGTCCATCAAAGGATTGTCGGTAAGCGAAGGGATCGATCAGGTGTCTGACTGCCTGAGAGGGATCAAGGTGAATCATACCTTGTGGGCCCGTCCGTCTCAGGTGGCCGTTATCCCCGTCGGTCGCTCACGCCGCTTCCGAAACCTCGTCTTGGACTCCTGGCTGGCTCGCCAAATTATCGTCCCGCCTGACCATTGGCGGAGGGACTGCCCCCACTACCGTCATCGGCAGACCAGACTCCCTGGTAGACGACAACCTTTTTCAACCAACAACCCTTTTTCTGCCTGACTAGACGTGGAGAGTAGCCTCTCCATGTACCCCGCCCTCACCGATAACCCGGACGATGAACCCATCGTCAATTTCTTAGTTGAAGGAAAGCCGATTCCCTTTATGATAGACACGGGAGCAAATACTTCGACCCTTGAAGCCCCTTGTATTACCCAGCATGATTTTAAACTGTCCACTGCTTCAGTTCCATTGAGCGGACTGGAGGGACAGGAAAGATCCTACCCTTTAACTGAACCCTTACAAGTTAAATTTGAAGATCGGGAATGCCTGATCCAGTTTGCAGTAACCACAAGCCTGGGGGTTAACCTATCCGGTAGGGACCTGCTCTGCTCCTTCCAACTCAAAATACAATGCCTTGATGACGGTATTACAATTACTGGTCCTAAAAACCATAGGATCCTCTGGATTCACCAGCCTCCTCAGTGGTGGACGGTGAACCTCGCGAGCAGCGATTTTGACCCACCATTGGAAACCACTGACCCGTATGTGACGCTATCTTACGACCCCACTGGGGCCTCAAGGGAACTAGAAGAGTTGTATGCTCCTCTCCTGGGTAGCATGGTGACCGTCACTATTTTAGGGGAAGTAGTGGGAAAGGAGGCGGCAGCATTTCTAGTACAAGTGCCTAATGAATTGTGGAATCAGTCAGGTTTGATGTCCCCTCACATTACCCTGTCAGTTAACGAGGGACATAGACCAAATGAACTGGGATTCCTAGCCCACCGGCTTGAGGTACAGGCAGACAAAGGCCTTTTCGGGGTTCCTCAGGCTCTGCCAGGGGGGACCCTGACCTCATCCCTTTCTCGGTGACGGGCTGTTTACACCATCACCGGCCCCATCGACTCCCTTCGGGTGAACCCACCCCCGATTTATGGGCCGCATCGAAGTCCGAGGTAGGATACACCCCAGTGACACCAGTCCAGACCCGTGTAAGACCGGGAGCACAACTGCCTTCCGTCCCACAGTATCCCCTTCGGAGAGAGGCAGTCGACGGAATAACTTAGTTAATAGATTCGTTCTGCAAACAGGGCATCCTGGTTCGTTGCCAATCACCTTGTAACACCCCCATTTTACCCGTCCCCAAACCCGGACGAACAGAGTGGCGCCTTGTACAAGACCTACGTAAGGTCAACGAGGTAGTGGAGCCACTACATCCCGTGGTCCCGAATCCAGCTATCATTCTCAGTAGTATCCCTGCCGACTCTTGCATTTTTACCATTGTGGATTTGCAGCATGCATTTTTCGCAATTCCTCTCTCTCCCGACTCGCAGTACCTGTTTTCTTTCACCTTCCAAGGTCAGCAATACACTTGGACGCGCCTCCCACAAGGTTTTATACACTCCACGACTATTTTTGCCCAAGTTTTACATAATCAACTCCAAGGGTTACACCTTTCTGATAAATCCACCATTGTCCAGTATGTAGATGACCTTTTACTAGCGAGCCCCTCGGAGCCCGCCAACATCGCGGACACGAATAGACTACCTAACGCGCTCCACTCTTGGGGATGCGTAATACCTCCACAGAAAGTAAAATGAACCCAGCACCAGGTAAAATTTCTGGGCACCCTCTTAAGTGCTACCGAGCGGCGACTCACTCCCGGAAGTATTACGCCCATCATTGCCACCCCACCGCCCACTACCCCAAAGGGTATGCGCGCCTTCTTAGGGTTAGTAAATTTCTGCAGACAGTGGCTACCTAACGTGGCGCTCCTTACTAAGCACCTCACACCCTTGGCCTCAAGCCAGTCCGTGGGACCCTTTGAACTTACCAAGGAACAAAGGAAGGCCTCAAACAGGCCCTTGCCAGCGCCCCGGCCCTGGGACGCCCTTTGTATGATCGCCCATTTCAGCTCTTCGTGAATGTCCTAGAGGACTGCGCTTCAGACGTCCTTACTCAAACCCATGGGGATAGGAAAAGACCGGTGGCATACTACTCCACTCGGCTGGACCCAGTTGCAAGGGGATTTCCACCATGCTCACAAATGCTTCCAGCCATTTATTCCCTAGTAACAGCAGCCTCCAATATAACCCTGCAACAGGCAGTGATGGTTTATTCCTCCCATACCGTAACGGCACTCTTAACTTCTCACCAGACGCAACACCTTACCCAGGCCCACTTAAACAATAGACAATGAACAATTGGAGCAGAAGTAGACCATTCGGCCCTATAGTGTCTGCACCGCCATTTTGAGATCATGAGATCAACTACGAGGTAGCACTCCTGAATAACCCACTCCTCACTTTTGCCTACTGTACGACCATTAATCCTGCCACCTTCCTAGAGGCCCCACCTGAGGATCTTGCAGACCCACCTCATGACTGTCTAATGCGTAACCACTTTTTAACTGCACCCCGCCCAGACCTTACAGATAAGGACATCCAGTCAGCCGACTTAAACCTGTACGTCGACGGTAGTTCCTACATTTCTGAACAGGGCATCTGCCTTAGCGGCTATTCCGTGGTTAACGACTCCCAGAGTGTGGAAACTGCATCTCTGCAGCCCCCAGTCTCTGACCAAAAAGCAGAACTCTTTGCCCTGACCTGAGATTGCATTTTAGCCAAGGACAAAGTAGCTAATATCTTCACTGACTCCCGCTAATGCTTTTGGAGTTGCCCATGATTTTGGCCAACTCTGGGCACACAGGGGATTTCTGACCTCTACAGGCAGCCCCATACAGAATGCGGTTCATGTAAAGAAACTCCTCCAAGCCATCCTCCTCCCAAACAAAAAGGCCATCATTAAATGCTCCGCTCACCTTTCAGATGCCTCCCTAATAACCCAGGGCAATAACAGGGCAGATACAGAAGCGAAATTGGCAGCACGCCAGGGGTCTAAAACCGTTTCCACTATGGAAAAACAAGCAGTTGTTTGCAAGCCGAAGGTAGCAACGTCGGGCACCCCAGACATGGTCACTGTGCAGCACTTACAGGGGGACGCCCCTGACTCAGAAAAACAAATGTGGAAGGCGCACGGGTGTACGCACTCTGCGCTACATGGCCTCTGGGTTACTCCAGTCGGTCAAGTATGTATACTTGATTCTTTGTTACCAATGCTTATTGACTGGCTACATTCTGACACCCACCTCGGCAAGGAGGGAATGAGTAACATTTTACTACGTACCTGGTGGCACCCCAGATTGGAGGAAGCAGCACAGGGCAAAATACGGTCGTGCTTGATATGCCTACAAACCAACGCTGGGAAAGGGGTGAAGTGCACCCCAGGCAAAAAACCCCTTGCCAGGTGGTCCTTTTGAATGCATACAACTCGACTTTATTGAATTACCGCGTGTACATTGTTACAAGTACTGTCTTATTATTGTTGATGTATTTAGTAGATGGATTGAACCTTTTCCAACCTCAACAGTGGTAAAGTTATTGCTCACAGAGGTTATACCAAGGTTTACGTTACCCCGACGGATAAGTTCTGACAATGGCCCCCACTGCATAGGGAAAATAAATAAGGAATTGTGCGAGGCACTGCATATCGAACAGCAGTTCCACTGCACCTACCACCCTTAGTCAGCAGGTGTAGTAGAGAGAGCTAACCGCACCCTGAAGAATAAACTAACCAAATTAGTGTCAGAGACAGATCTAAACTGGTTGAAGGTTCTCCCCTTAGCATTATACCATATGAGAATTAACCACACCCCCCCCCCTCCCCACCCACTCAGCCACCGGGGTATCGGCTGCTGAAATCGTCTATGGGCGTCCGGGAAGAACCCCATAGGACGCCGCCACCCAACCCCCCACACAGGTTGACCTTAATATCATGGGGGATGAACTGCAAAGGTATTTCAGACAACTTACGTCCTCTTTGAAGTTTCTTCATTCGCAGGTGGAGAGTGTCTTTAAACCACCTGAAGGGCAGAACACGGAATTGCCTGACCTGGAAATCGGAGACTCGGTACTGATACGGGATTGGGAGCGCCCTAAACTGGGACCTCAGTGGAAAGGCCCCTTCCAGATGCTACTCCAAACACCGACAGCCGTGAAAGTAAAAGGCCAGGAACGTTGGATACATCTGAGCGACTGCAAACGATGGCCACCGGAGGAAAGCTAATACGTTTTAAATTCGGAATCCTCACCATTACCAGTGCTCTTGTGTGGGCGTTAGAGGATAATTTGTCTTACAAAATACATATGCAGCTACATGGGAATCGCACCGTTTGTTACCCCGTGGCAGAGTCAGTGGAAGGCCTTTTTATAGCCACACCAAGCTGGACCCCCAGGGCCCTCTTAAAGTATGAATTTTCAAAAACAAAGTGTGTTGGACAGATGGGAACTTACAGGAGGGTGCTGCCGGGTCAATGCTTGCAAGGAACAGTAACAGGACCTAGTAGTACCACCAGTCCTTCTCCCACTGTTTCACAGGCATCGGGTGGGGTTGTGGGCTAGCAATTGTACAGCATACGATAGCATGTGCCGCCACTACCTGTACAGAGAGGAATTGCAGGTTTAAAGGGGGATGGTTTAGCGGTGAGTGCGCTGCCACCAGGTGTGCTACGTTACTTGCAGGAAAGTGATGGGTTTGTGGAGAAGGGAACGGGACACACGTGAGATTGTCTAATGTCTCTTTAGAATGGCTAACCAGGGAGAATTACCTGAGGGAGCATGGGGGAAATGTTGCTGTGATCTCTTGGTATTCGCAAATGCCCAGTCCACGGCAATCGGGTAATGTAACCTGCTAGCGGGCTAAGGAAGGGTATGTGTTCCTCTTTAGTGGCACTTACACCACAGCCACCCCCACTCTGCCAGTCTGGTTTGCAATAGAAACGATCGGGCCGGTCATGGTCCCCTGCCCCCAGAAGGCTCATGTCCGATGAAGACTTATGGTGCGGTCAGTTACTGAGGAGCTGAGTACTCTCTCTCTGGGGGGTTCGGCAGGAACTATAGCCGCAAAAACCAGAACTAGCTTGCTTGTGGACTGGCTGCACTGGGAAACAGTACTATGGAGAGCCTGAAGGCAGTGAACCGGGAAATGGCAGAGCTTTGACTTTATGCCGAGCAGACCCGGTATGCTGTGGACTACCAGTTGGCTCAGCAAGGAGGAGTATGTGCTATAGTTGGGGACAAATGTATCACCAACGTGAGAGACGAGTCCTACAACATCTCCCATGCCATTCAGGACATTCAGACGCAAGTAGATAGCTTTAGACAGGGATTAACAGGAGGGACAAGTTGGTTGGGGTGGCTGCTAGGAGGATCGTGGGCATCATACCTGCTGCATGGAGCTGTGGGACTAATCGTGATTATAATAGTATGCTGTGTGGTGCTGGCCTGTCTAAATACCTGTTGCAAGGTCCTTATTAATAAGCTCTCGGCCCCGTTCTCAGCGCCGCTCTAGTTTATCATGAAATGATAAAAAGGAGGGAATGAGGAAGTGAAGGGTTAAGAATTGCAACCATACCTATAACTGGCAAACATATATATGCATTTATATTTCTTTAGCAAGGACTAGCAAGCTGCTGACCCACTAGTTAGGTTGGAATGTTAAGTATGTTAACACTCCAACCTAACTAGTGGGTCAGCAGCGTTTCGGGTAAGGAACCATTCTGATATGTCAGACGGTGGCGATACGGATTGTAATTAACATCGAGGTGAAGACTTGGTCTGAACAATGAAGGGTGATACCTGCCTTTGAAAGTCTTGATTATAACTCAATTATACTAAGACAAAAGGTGTGATAGCTGTCTCGGGATCTCTATAGCTTGATTGAAACTCGCGGCGCCGTTTGCATGGGATGTGCGTGACAATTCCTGTATAAATGTCTGTCTGCCCTTTGTTCGGGGAGAACTCGGGAAGTGACCCTTAGTGAGTGCTGAAGAGAATTCTCCTAGCGGTGCACTGCTAATAAAAGTATTTGTTCGAATCGACCTCGTGGCACTGTGTTACTTACAGCGGACGGAAAGGGAAACTGATTTCGTGACGACAGTAGGTGTGTGGGACGTGCTGCCAGGGGCAGAGGTGGGAGCAGATACATGAAGAGGCATTCAGACAGGCCCATGAACAGGCAGGGACTGGGGGACACACACCACGTGTAGGCAGAATTGCAGTTTAAATTGGCATCATGCTCGGCACACACACGGTGAGCCGAAGGGGCTGTTCCTGTGCTGATCTGTTTTGTGTTCACTGCTGGGTCTGAGGCCCAGTGGGCAAAGGGTAAAAGGGGGATGGGAGGAAATATTTTATTCCTAAACTGAGTGTGGTTCTCATATGGGACTCACTGCCTGCAGGGGTGGTGGGAATCAGGGTGTTCAAAGGGAAATGGGGAATAACCTGCAGAGCTGGGGGGAGAGAGTGGGGGAGGGGACTTATGGGACTGTTGTAGTGCGATTTGGCACAGACTCGATGGGTTGAATGGCCTCCTCCTGTCCCAGAATGATCCTGTGCCAAGTAATGGCCTGGAAAACAGTGCAATCCCCTGTGAACCTTCTAAAGTCCAGGGTGGACATGGTCAATGTGTGTAACAAGGACACACTTCTGTAAAAACACAGGCACTGTATCCCAAGCACACTGAGCTGCCAGAGCATAGCACCAGCCAGTGAGGACACATACCAGTACAACACACAGCTCTCTAATACAGAGAAGAGATTTAACAAAACACAACACTGATGGCCCAGAGCTGGACAATCCCAGAACTGCACTGTAATTCTGATCTATAAACATCATCAGCACTGTACTGTAAGGGCACAGACCTTCGCAACAGCCGGCACCGTATTGTAAGGGCACAGACCTTCGCAACAGCCGGCACCGTACTGTAAGGGTACTGAACTTCAGAGCAGGTGGCAAAGTATTCTATAGGTCTCTGTCTTTACAACACTGTAATATAAGGGCACAGACCTTTAAAACAAACGGAACAGTACTCTAGGGGCAGAGACCTTCATAACAGCTGGCAATGTACTGTAAGGACACAGAACTTTACTACAGCTGGCACTGTACTGCAAGGGCACAGACCTTTACAACAGCTGGCACCATTATATAAGGGCACTGACCTTTATAACATCTGAAACTGTACTGCAAGGACACGGATTTTAACAACAGCTGGCACTGTACTGTAAGGCACAGACTTTTACAGTACCTGGCACTGTATTGTAAGGCACAGACTTTTACAATACCTGGCACTGTACTGCAAGGGCACAGAAATTTACAGCAGCAGGCACTCTACTGTAAGGGCACAGACCTTTACAACAGCCAGCACCATTATGTAGGGGCACACACTTGTACTATAGCCAGAACTGTACTGTAAGGGCACAGATTTTAACAACAGCCAGCACTGTAATATAAGGGCACAGACCTTTACAACAAATGCACTGTATGCTAAGGGCAGAGACCCTCACAACCACTGGCACTGTACTGTAAGGACACAGAACATTACAATAGCCAGCACTGCACTGTAAGGACACAGACCTTTGCAAAAGCCGGCACCATTATGCAAGGGCACTGACCTTTACAACATCTGGAACTGTACCGTAAGGACACAGATTTTAACAACAGCAGGCAGTAGACTGCAAGGGCACAGACCTTTACAACATCTGGTACTGTACTGAAACTCTACATGAATTTACCGCAGACAGCACTCTATTGTAAAGGTTAGCAGCACTGTACTGTTAGGGCACAGACCTTTACAACAGCCAGCACCATTATATAAGCGCAGAGACTTGTACTATAGCCAGAACTGTACTGTAAGGACACAGACTTTAACAACAGCCAGCATCGTTATGTTACCACACAGGAGTTGACAAAAGCCGGATAGGTACTGTAAGGACACAGACTTGGTAAGGACTCAGAGCTTTATCTGCCTTTGTGCATTGCAAGGCCTCCAGCAGCTCCTCCACTGTCATGTGTCTCTCCTAAAGTCATCTCTGTCCCGAGTTCACTGCCATTCATGTCCTTTTCCTCAGTGAGTACAAATGAGAAACATGTGTTCAGGACCTCACCCATATCTGATGATTCCACATATAGGTCACCTTGTTGATCTTTAAGGAGCCCTGTTCACTCCTACTTTTTAACTGTTGTATTGGAAATGTGTGTCTGGGTCTTGGGCTCAGTGTGGCACTGAATGTCTCTGCTGTCTGACACTATGGAACTGATGAGCTGTCGGTGCCTCTGTGCTCTGTAACGTACCTGGTGTGTGAGAGACGGAGCGGCTGCGCTGTTCCTTGTGCCTCGGGAGGAGGGAACATCAGAGTTAATTGAAGTCTCTCCTTGTGGGAAGGAAAAGGAAACGGGATCAGTGAGGGAAAGGTAAAAGGCTGTGTGAAGCGGCCGGTGCAGCCAGTGCCAGTGTGTGAGGCCGCTGCAGAGCTGCAGCTCTCAGCTTCTGCCGACCAGCAGAGGGCGGCAGCTCCGCACCAAGTGTGGGACACACACACCGCCACATCCCGGCACGGATCCGGGAATGGGACTGCCCATGGAGCAGGGAGATTTACACAGCTCGCATTTCCACTCACCCCTCCCGGCGGACTCGCCGCTCAACCGGAGCCAAACAGCCGCTGTTTAAACTGTGTCCCCCACACTTCTCACCGGAAGCCTGCAAGAGACGCTCTTTGTAAAACTGCCCTTACCCTGAGTGTCCGGCTCTGTGTCCACTGCTCACTGTCCAAGTAACAACACACAAGGGGAGACTGGAACCAAACCGGGGACTTCCCCTACTGGTCTGGGGAGAGGAGGCAGCAGTGACGGTCACCGTCTGCTCCTTCCCACTCCGCCTCCTCCGCCCCCCTCCCTCCCCTCACCCACCTCACCCCCAGCCCTGGAACGGCCTCTCCCTCCCCACTCACTCCATGTTCCGGGCCCAGTTGCTTCTCCAAACCGCCTCTTCCCCCCAGCCGACGCCTCCACTGCCCCGGGTCCGGACTCCATGCCGATCCCTGAGCCCATCTGCGGAGCGGCTCCCAGAGCGATGCGCTGCTGGAAGGAGGCTGCTGTCAGCGCCCTGCCCCCGGGCCCGGGAGCTCTCCATTCCCGACTGCTTTAAACCCGCTCCCGCCGCTCGCTGAGGGAATGGCGCTCACAGGCGGAGCGGCAGCACACGACGCATGTGCGCTGCCGCCCGCTGTCAATCAGGACCAGGGGCGGGGCTACGCTGCGCATGCTCTCCTGTCCGCCTGACGTCACAGAGCAAAGCACAGCCGGATCTTTCCCCAGTTCACTTTGATCAGAGTCTGAGAGAAGGGTCCGGGGCTGGGGGAGGGACAGGGCGGCTTTACACCCGGGACCCTCCGCTGTAAAACATTCCACTTGGGATCGTTCTCTGCAATGTGTTTCAGCTGTTCCTGAGGCTGAACGCAAAGTCCCTTATCCATGGGAGACTTTTCCGTCCCGGGCTCACTGCAGACAGGCCTGTCCCACATTCCGGATGTCGGATGAACTGATCACTGCAACAACAATCTCTTTATCGATTTACCTTTCATTTTATTCAAAATTTCTCTTGCATTTAAAAAAATACAATGACGCTGGGAGGAAATCCGCAGGCCAGGCAACATCCGTGGAGAAAAGCAGGATTTGGACCCTTTGGAAACATCTCCCCGTCGGGGAATTGAACCCAGTCTCCCGCGTGATAGGCGGGGATACTGACCACTACACGAACGAGGAACCCACGGCAGTTGTCAGGGTACTGGGGGGTACACAGGTAGCCTCAAGTGGCCCTCACACAAAGAGTTGCAGTGCTTGAAACATCTTCACGTCAGACCGCCCATTGAACGCTCCGGCATTTCAGACCCGGGTTCGGTCAGCGAAACGGGCAAACAATTTAATATTTGCCGCCGAGCGTAGAGCTCGAACCCACGGCCCTGAGGTCAAAGTTCTCCTGCTCTACCTGCTGACCTAACAGGTACAGTGAAATAAAAGTCATCTGAGTTTATTGTGGAGCAGGAGGCCGTGTCTCCATGAGAATACTGAAGCCGTTCTCATGAATTTTAAATATTACAAAATATCAGGCTCCAACAATCAAAGACTTTATCCCCGTAACTTGCTGCATTCGGACTTCACATCTTCCAAACAGTGATCCACTTCACCCTCTCCCCGTCTCACTCCTCTGACATGCTGTTCACGGATTTCTGGATGGAACATGGAACAGAACAGCACGGGAACTGGCCCCTCGGCCCAAGATATTGTGCCAAACTAATTAAATTTGCAACTAAAAGCGATAAAACTCGTCCCTTCTGTCTACCTGTCGGTGTCGCTTCATTATTCGCACATTCATCTGCCGACCTAATTGCTTATAAAAGCCTCAATCGCCTCCTTTGCCTCCTCACCGCATTTCAGGATTTACTTACAGATCAATGCTCCCTTGTCACCCACAGCACTGCGACAGTAAAACGGAGCTCGCTGTGTGAAGACCACCTGAGGACAGTTGGTGGGAGGAGAGAACCGCTCGGGAGCCACCATTTCTGCGGCTGCCGGTGTCAGCATGTGCAAAGTTCCTCCACTGTAGGTCTTTATTGAAACGATTAACATTTTAGAACAACCCACCGTTTCAATGGAATTGTTTTAAAATCGAGGGGTGTTTGAATAAAACAATTCCCGAGCTGCCTTGGTGAGGTTTGGACTCCGATCGACTGATCCGTTGTCTGGGATCCGGATCATAATGAAACACCGTTTTATTATAGTCACCCAGCACCCGGCCACCCGCAGCCCGTCATCAGGCCAAAGAATCTGAATGATCTGTCCAGTTACTCATTTTCCTTCACATCACGACTTCTTGTCTCGGTTTTGCCCCGTCCAATCCGCACCATTCTCCGTACCAAACTCACACTATTTTTTGCACAACTTGCATTACAGGATCTCTAAAAAAAAATCAGATCTCTCGAAATGTTGCGGTCAAGTAGTTGCAAATTTATTAAACACACACAATGCAATAGCAATTTATAATATCAGCTTTACAATCAAATAATATTCAAGAACTCAAAGCAATACAGAGCTCTGAGTTCAGTATCACGGCCTTTGAAACCCGACAGACTGACCATCCACTACCGTCTGCCACTTTATTCCAGACTCCCGATCGCCGTGTCTATCGATGGAAGCCGTGCAGCCTGATCCCCGCCTGCTCACGGATCCATCTTCACGTTGTTGGGCTGCAGAGTTGAGGCCAATTCTGCGCCCACTCCCCTCACTAATGTGCGTGAAGACGGCAATACCTTTCTGTCCCTTCCTGTCCCCGGTAATGCTGGTCCAGTGGAACTGGTGTCGAAGGGTCAGTGGGAGTGACAGTGGGTAGAGGAAACTGGGCGGAGGAAGAAAGGACAAAGGTGGGAGAGTGAGCGCGAGAAAGCGGGTGATATTGGGCGAGAGTGGAGAATGATGAGATGAGGTGCAGGGTTATCCACAGTGGAGTGTCCTGGGGAGAGAGTTCGGGAAGTGGAGTGTAGTGTGACAGGGGGTAAATGGGGTTATGAGAATGCAGGGCAGAGGGACTGCGCGGCCGGTTGGAGAGGGGCAGGAATATCGGTGGAGGTGACGAGTGACAGGGAGGGGGGTGATGTCAAATGAGGAATGAAGGGCGAAATGTGATGGGCGGTCGGTGGACAATTCGTCAATGTTTGTACGTGTATGTGCGCTCGCCCTCGTGTGTCAAATGAGGAATGTCAAATGAGGAATGAAGGGCGAAATGTGATGGGCGGTCGGTGGACAATTCGTCAATGTTTGTACGTGTCTGTGCGCTCGCCCTCGTGTGTGTTGTCACAACACGCTGGTACGTTAGCAAAGTGTGTGTGGATGCCAGTCCATGTATAGGTAGGGTAGATCTGCACGTACCCAGGAGTGTCAGTGGGTGAATGCATGTGTGTGTGGTCACAATGTGGTCACCGTGCATGTGTGAAAGTTGCGGCGTGTAACAGAACTGACTGATGGGGTGTGTTCGTGTGTGTGAGAGAGGAAGTGTGATATGGAGAATGCAGGTGTTTGCGAGAGAGAGGAAGTATATGAAAGTGGGTGTGTGCAAGACAGATCCGGTGTCAGTGGGTGACAGGGAGAGAGATGGACAGTGTGTGTGTTTGTCCGCGCATACCAGTAACGGAGTTTGTGTGAGTGAAAGATTGGAAGTGTTTATCAGTGAGTACAGGAAAGTATTTCATGTGTTGTTGGATGGAGAGTGCGTGCGTTAGAATTGCGTTCCTCCCCGACCATTCAATCCACTCCTCCAGCTCACCTACCTCGTCCACTCCTCCTCCATCCTGGGGTTCCACCTAAGAGGGAGAAGCCTGCCCTGGCCACTAACTGCTGCCTCATTGATGTCACCCTCCCACACAGCCATCCTGTCTGATCCCTCCCTCTCAACACTTCAGCTCTGCCTGTGGAGGAGGATGTGACACTGACTGCCGGATCCAGTCAGCCATGGAGAATTTGGAGTTGGGGAGATGCGTTCTTTACTTCCTGGAGGTCACGATATACCTTCTGATCTTTTTTTAAAAAAGCAATAAATTCTGTCACACACACTTCAGCTCAGCCACAAAGAGGCAAAAACAAACCTTCGATGATGTCAGAACATAGAACAGTGCATCACAGGACTAAATGAGTCATCAAATGCCCAACTGAACCAATTCCTTCTGCCTACACATTGTTCATGTCCCTCCATTTCCTGCAAACTCATGTGCCTATCTAAGAGCCTCTTGAACGCCCCGATCATATCTGCCTCCACCACCACCCCCGACAGAACATTCCAGGCACCCAGCACTCTCTGTGTAAAATTTTGCCCCACACATCTCCTTTGAACTTACCTCCCATCACCGTAAATGCATGCCCTCTGGTATTAGATATTTCAACTCTGGGAAAAATATACTGGTTGTCTACTCATTCAATGTCCCTAAATCTTGGAAACCGCTATCCGATCTCCCCTCGGTCTTCGCCGCTCCAGAGAAAACAACACAAGTGTGTCCAACTACTCCTTACAGCACATGTTCTCTAATCCAGGCAGCATCCTAGTAAACCTGTTCTGCGCCCTCTCCAAAGCGTCCACATCCTTCCTATAATGGGGCGACCAGAACCGAATGCAATACTCCAGATGCGGCCCAACTTGAGTTTTATAAAGCTGCAACGTAACTTCTCAGCTCTTGAACTCAATGCCTCGACCAATAAAGACAAGCATGCCGTATGCCTTCTTCACCACCCTATCAACCTGTGTCATGAATTTCAGAGAGCTACAGACATGCCCCCAAAATCTCTCCGCACATCAACACTGTGAAGGGTCTTGCAATTAACAGGGTACTGACTCTCTCCCAAAGTGTAACATTTCACATTTGGCCGGGTTAAACTCCATCTGCCATTTCTCCACCCATAACCGTTGTATCCATAATCTGCTGTATCCTTTGCCGGTCTTCCACCTTATCAACCACCAAACTTCGCATCGTCTGCAAACTTATTATCCCACGCATCTATGTTTTCAGCCATGTCATTTATATGTGCCGCAAACAGCAGAGGTCCCAGTGCAGATCCCTGCAGAACACCACTCGTTACAAGCCCCCAGCCAGATAAGTCGCATTATCCGCTACCTTTTGTCTTCTATGGCAAGTCGAATCCAACTGGCCAATTCACCACGGATCCATGCATCTTCATCTTCCGAATGAGCCTCCCCTGTGCGACCTCGTCAAACAGTTCAGCAAACTGTTTAATTCAGTTGATCGGTTGATTCAGCAAAGCCCAGCATCACCTCATTATCCCATTCAAATAACTCCCGAGAGTCTACTCTTCCCCAGAAGGGTCCTGCAGTGAGGGGTGTCAGTGTTATCAGTGTTTACAGGGCAGTCAAACAGTGCGGAAGGAGTATGATTAAACTCCTGATCAAGAGGGCGATCTGCTCCTGCAGAGGGTCTCCCTCGGTTCTAAAGGCCTGTGGTCACTTCTCAATGATGGGATTGTACTCAGCTCAGTGTTCAAAACCTAAAAGCTTGCATCCTGCACCACGAAGAGAATTTGCAGCAGTGCAACAATAGCGCAGCTCTCGCCCACCATTAACTCTTTGTGGGCAGTACCCTTGGCTTAAGCAAAGCTAGCAACAAGCAAAAGCTGCACCCAGCGAGGCTGTGAGGTTCGGGGATGGGATTGCCGGCTCCTGCGCGTTGATAGGTCAGTCGCTGTCAGTCCTCTGGAGGGGCTGGCGAGCACTGCTCCAGCTCGATCTGTGGGTCCAGATCATCAAACATCTCCCGGAGCTGTTCCCAGAGAGAGGAAACGTGAGTTACTGCATTAGGTGGGAAGGAAAGGGGTGGGGCTGTGATGGGGAGAAACAGGCAGAAACAAAAAGAGATTGATTGGGAAGGGTATCGAAGAGACGGAATGTGGGGGAGACAAAGAAACACACAGAGAGCAGAGAAAGCGCAGACCAAGAGGCACGTGAGGAGAGAGTCAGAAGCTACAGATGGGTGGGAAGACGGGTGTAAGAGAAAGTGGGCGAGGAAATGGGGCGAAGAGAGAGGGGACAGGGAGACGGGGATGATAGTGGGTGAGGGGAGGGGTAGGCAGGGATGGGAAGATGGACAGAGGGACGGAAATAGGGAGTGAGACTGAAATCTGCCCCTGTGTCTACCCCTCCCTACCCCCACCCCATAGTCTCTGACCCTTACTGAGCACGGACAGTGAGATGGAGATCTGTTCCCATCTCCCTCTCTCCACCACCCTCTACAGTCTCTGACCCTCAGTGGGGACAGACAGTGAGAGGGAGATCTATCCCCATGTCCCTCCCTCCCCCCACTCTGTACATCTCAGTGAGGACAGAGAGTGAGAGGGATGTGACAACACCAGAATTCCCTCCCCGCCACCCTGCCCCGTACGGTTTAGTCTCTGAACTTCGCAGACACGGCTTTCTTCAGTACTTCCTCACTCATGTCTCCCGAGGAAGTCACCTTCACTTGAATCAACCGGGACCCTTCACCTGAACATACCAGGCAAACAACAAGCAGATCAGGGTGAAGCCGAACGCTGCTCACGGGATGTGTTCTGTACTCCCTCATTTCCAAAGCAGGCTCCATTCCCCACAGTCTCTGACACCTCGTCCCTTTCCTTACGCAACATTTCTCTTCTACTCACATTCTAGTTCTCCCCCGTTGCAAATACAGACATGGACATCTGCAGAGAGAGTTAGAGAGGTGGAGAGCGAGGGAGGGACGGGGCAAGGACAGGAGGGCGAGGGAGAGAATACAAAGTGTGGCGGAGAGTGAGTGGTGAGGGAGGGAGAAGCGAAGAGAGCAGGGGTGGAGAGGGAGTGTTGGCAGGGAAGGGGTAACAGGGATTGGAGAGGAGTGAGGAGTGCCTGCGAGAAGTGGAGGAGAGAGGAGGGGAGGGAGCAGGGTGAGGGCAAGTGAAGGGGAAAGGTGAAGGGGGTGAGGGAGACGGATGGCTGACAACGGAGAGGAGGGCGAGGGATGGGAAGGCAAGGGAGGAGGAGAACGGGGCATCAGGGGAGAGTTAGAACGGTATTTTAAAGTCAGCAAGGACTTGATGGGCCATAGGGTCTCCTCCTGTGCTGTGTGCGAGGGAGAGCGAGGCAGTGGGAATGGAGGGAAAAGATGTGGGACAATGGGAGGGGTGGAGAGTGAGAGTGATGCGGCCAAGATGGCCATCGCGGCGAGTGCCATTTGTCCGTGTTTGGCCATCACCCTCTAACCCTTTCCTGTCCCTGTACCTGTTCAGGTGTGTTGTAAATGTTGTTATTGCACCTGGCTCAGCCGCCTCCTCTGGCAGCATGCTCCATGTTCGCATCATTCTCTACATGAAGAAGTTACCTCCCAGGTCCCTTTTAAATCTTTCCTCTCTCACCTGTAGTTTTGATTCATTTCCATGGGGAAAGAGCTGCGTGCATTCACCTATCCACGTTATACACCTCTAGAAGGTCACCCCTCAATTCTCCTACTGAGATAGGAGGGAATGGATGCAGGGACACTGGGCTTCCCCCCGCACATATCTGCTGAGCTCCCACAATGACAGGGTCGGCACTGACGTTCATGTGGCAGATCACGCATGAAGGACGGGCTCAACCTCTTTTGACAGAGAGACGGCTGCAGTGTTCTCACCTTCATCGGAATTAGTCTGGGATTCGGGAGGTTCATCGGGAGTGGATCGCTTGTCGCCGGTTCCCAGAGCAGATCCGGAGACTCCATCTGAAACAAAGACAGTACGTGTGTTTATTCCTGGGATTCTGTGGGAATGGAATGTCCTACCTCAGCTCAGAGATGTACCCATCATCAGCTGGAGAATAATTCCACCTGTCTGTATCCGTTTTCATCTCATTTTCCAGCACTTGGCCTGTGGGCTTCTATGTTGAGGCGATGCAACTCCTTGTCGACACATGTCTCAAATGCTGCCAACACCTCTGTCCCGACCACCCTCTCCGCCAGGGGACGGCATTCCAGGCACTCACAGCTCTCGGTGAAAATGCTCCCCCGTCACATCTCCTCTAAATCTTTGTCCGCCCTGATCAGTGGACATCTGTCCAGCAGTCCACCCCACTAATGCCCCTCATTATTTCATGGAGACACGGGGGACTGCAGATGCTGTAATCTGGAACAACACATACAAAATACTGGAAGAACTCAGCAGCTCAGGCAACATCCATATCGGGAAATAAACAGTCACCGTTTCGGGTTGAGACCTTTCATCAGGACTGGAGAGGAAGAGGGCAGAAGCCAGAATAAGAAGGTCGGGGGAGGGGGAGCAGCACAGGCTGGCAGGTGATAGGTCATTCCAGGTGAGGGTGGGAAGGTAGGAGGGAGGGGGAGAGTAGATTTAAGAAGCTGGGAGGTGATATGTGGAAAAGGCAAAGGGCTGAAGAAGGAGGAATCTGATTGGAGTTGGCAGTGGATCATGGGATAGAAGGAAGGAGGTGGGGAATAGGTGGGCAGGTCATGATGCGGGGGCAGGGATGGGCAGCTCATGAGGGCAGGGGAAGGGGAAAGAGACGGGGAGGGGGACACAGGACAGAGGAAAGCCGGGGGGGGGGGTGAAGTAATGCAATAATTCTCTATGAAGGGGTCACCCAATCTGCGTCGGGTCTCACTTTATTTGTTGTACCCGGTGCAGCCTTCTTTCCATCGGTGAGACCCGACGCAGATTGGGTGACCGCTTCGTCGAGCATCTTCGCTCCGTCCGCCGCAAAAGCATGGTAGTGTGAGGGTGGTCTGATGGACGGCACGACACGGTGGGCCGAAGGGCCTGTTTTGCGCTGTATGGTTCTTCTTCTTCTATTCCATCTCCGGGCGACCAGTCACTTCAATCCAGCATCCCGCTTTCTCACCGACATGTCCATCCACTGCCCCCTCTACTGCTACACTGAGGCCAGACGTAGGCTGGAGGAGCAATATTTCATATTCTGCCTCGGGAGACTTCAACCTGACGGCCTCAACATCGATTTCTCTAACTTCCAGTAACCACACCCCTCTTCGCCCCCTCCTTCTACCTCCCCCTTTGTCTTCCCTCATTCCTGTGGCCCTTTCCCCCTTCTCTTTCCCCTTTACTCGCCCGCATGACCTGCCCATCTATTCCCCAACTCCTTCCCTCTATTCCATGGTCCACTGCCATCTCCTATCAGATTCCTTCTTCCTCAGCTCTTTGTCTCTTCCACTTATCACCTCTCAGCTTCTTAAATATCCCCTCCTCCGCCCTCCTACATCCCCCCCCCCACCTGACCTGGACTCACCAACCACCTGGCAGTGTGTGCTCCTTCTCCTCCCCCACCTTCTTATTCAGGCTTCTGCCCTCTTCCATTCCAGTCCTGATGAAAGGTCCCGAGGCCCTCCAACGTGTTTTGTGTGTTTTTCCTCACTATTTTATGTACAGATTTATATATCCTTCCTGAAGTCACTCCAAACCCACCCAGCGGCCACATTCATTCCTTCCGCCACCAACCACCAGGACTCAGTCTTTCTTCTCTGTCTGCTGACCTATCTCCACACGGTCTGCTGGACCAGTCTTTGTCTAAGGCAGGTCACTCCAGAGCAGTGAACCACCCTTTCGAGAGAGATCCAGCATTTCTGAAATTGGCAGTGGGGAAGGAAATGACTTCAGCATTCACATCTCGCTGAAATGCACATCTTACAAGTGAATCATGGGGAGCAGCGTTCCCTTCGATGATCCCAGCTACAGAGTTGTGCAATGACCCCTCAAACACCTAAGGATGTGTCTCCTGCTGGGACAGAGGATGATTCCTGGGTGGGTTCTCCAGTTGATGATCTTTTGAGTTGATCCTCTCTGGAAATCTCTGAGTCTGGAATAAAGCAGAGGCATGGGAGGGTGGAACCATTAATACAGGTCATTAGGCTGGGGTAAAAGATCAGAGAATGGAGTACAGGGTGTATGGAGAAACCAACATCAAACAACCTCGCTCCGTATCTTTCTCCACAGTCCTCCCATTTTCTGTCAATCCTCCTCATTAATCTGTGACCCCCCATCCCCGTTACTCTACCCCTTGCTGCTCAGACATTCCACACCACTGTCTCCAACACCCACAGTGCCTGAATCCCCAGAGCCCACCAAAGCCAACCCCAAACCCCGACCTTGTTCATCACTCCACAGTACAAACTGTCCACAAAATCCCAGCATTCTCCGAGTCCCAAATCCTACAACGCCCTCTGATGCTCCAACCCTTCAAAACCTACCTGTTACCCCAGCACTTTATGCGCTCTAACTTCACAAACCAGGTGCCCAGCATCCACCCATCTCTCTAGTTCTTACTCACCCTTCCACTCCTCTGAAACTTTGACCAAAAAGCTCCAACTCAGCATGTTTGATGAGCCCAGACTCTTCCACCAATCTCCTAAAGCACTTGCCTCTTGACCGCTGCAATACGTAGCTCGTTGGCTCTCATAACCCTGTTGTTGCTGGTCAATTCTGGGTGTATCCATCCAACTCTCTCGCCCAGGTCGTGAACTTCTTTGAAGCTGACTCCAACATCCCCGTGACCACTGAAATCTCCTCGTCAACCAAACCCTAGAAGTGGCCTCCAACCCATCTCCCCCGACCCCACGAACTAGCCTCAGACCATGACACATTGTCCATCGTGGGTATGTGCACAATCCTCTGAGTGGTGTCTGGCACTGCTGAAATTGGACGTTGGGAGGGGGGGAGTGTGGGGAGGTAAGGAACAACTGTCACTGCCATTCACGGCCTGCTTCACTGGACATCCAGCAGGTGAAGAGTGTATGAGGATCACTTGCCACAGAGGAAGAAAGATAGAATGATCCCAGAGACACCAGGCTTGGTACCTGAGGATGTGTCTCCTGGTGGGACAGAGGTCGGTTCCTGGGTGGACTCTCCAGTCAATATTTTGGGATGTTTCCTTGTGGAAGTCTCCATGTCTGGAATGAAGGAACAGAAATACGTGAGAGTGGAAACACAGAAATAGGTCATGAGGCTGGGACAGGACTTCAGAAAATGGAGGATTGGCTCTAATGGAAATTAAAATAGTGGGTGGGGATATGTTAGGGATTAAAAACAAATTGAGTAGAACTTGACTTCAGAGAACAGGAGACACCTGTCTAGGATTGTACTCATATGCAACTGGTGTCTAAACTTACAATGCAAACAAGACACAGTCATCGAATACAGTCCATGCCTCACTCCTTCCCTCTCTCGTCAGTGTCCATCCCTCTCAAACAAGAACTCCACCCACCGTTCCCAAATCATTCAAACCCTTCTCCACAATCCTCCACCTCCCTGTCATTTCCACACTCACATTCATTTCCCTCTGTCAGTCCACCCACTTCCCTCACTCCCTCCACCACACACCCCTCAGTCCGGTTAAAGTTCCAGCTTAGAGATTTGGGTGAGATGTTTCAACGAGACCTACAACTAACACTTGAGTTTTTAGCTGGTGACGGAATTGTGGCCGAATTCTCAGCGGGTTCATGTTCTGCACCCTTCTGTTCACGAGTTGGTGCGGACCCTGACTCTGTGATAAAGTAGAGACACATGGTGGGCGGAGGAAAAACATGGAGGAAACAAACACGCTGCTTCTTCTGATTAGAGACTGCAGAGAATGGCCCAAACCAGCCTTTGCTTATACTAACAAATTGCCATAACACTCCGATGTTATTGTCTCCTCAGAATCCCACAGAGTGGTGGGTGCCTGGCATGCGCTGCCAGTGTTGGTCGTGGAGGCAAATATAGCCCCCACCCCACCACATCAGGACTCATAGCACTCCCTTCCACCCCACTCCGCCCCTGACATCACAATCCTCGTCCTCCTCCTGCAGTCAATTCATCCCACACCCCAGGGATGGTCTGTCCCTCTCACTTAAGTCACGTAACCCAAATCGCCTCGGTCTTTCCAACAAGTGTGCGCGGAGGTGACTGAAACCCTCTCAGCTGAGTCTCTTCATTCCCGATGTCTCAGTCAGTCCAGTACAATTCTCCTGGATACAACATCCCGCAGTCCTCAATACTGACCCCACTTCCCTCTGTCATTGAACATAGAACAGTACACGACAGGAAGTGGCCCTTCGGCCCATCATGTTATGCTGAACTAATGACACTGGTAATTAAATACCTAACTAAACTAATCCCTTCTGCCAGCAATGTCCACATCCTTCCATTCTCTGCACATTCATCTGCCTATCCAAGAGCCCTTAAAAGACTCATTTGTATTTCCCTCAACTGCCACCATTGGCAGCGCATTCCGGGCACACACCACTGTGTAAAAAATGCATCACTTCTCCTTTGAACTTAACCCTTCCCCCTGCCACCACCACCTGAAATGTATGCATTTTAGTGCAACCCAAAGTTGTCCAACCTCTACTTATAGCACATGCCTCTAATCCAGGCAGCATACTAGTAAACCTCTTCTGCGCCCTCTCGAAAGCCTCCACGCCCTTCCTACAAGGAGTGACCAGCATTGAATGCAAGACTCCAGAGGTGCCTGGTCAGAGTTTTGTAAACTGCAACATAACTTCCTGACCCTTGAACTCAGTGCCTCGACCAATAAAGAAAAGTACGTTACTCGCCGTCTTTACCTCCTAATCAACTTGTGCAGCCACTTTCAGGAAGAAGCTCACACACTCATCCTCACCTTGGTCTATCTACATCACTTTCTTTGTTTCAGCTCATCACACAACCTTTTGTCACCACTTGCGCCCCTCTCCCCGGACCTTCCTGATCTGTCCCACTCCCTTCAGACCCTCCTGATCCGTCCCACATCCCTCGGACGTATCTGGTTTGTTCCACTCCACTCGGATCCTCGCACTTTCACTCTCCACTCAGACCCTCCTGAGCTGCTTCACTTCCCCCACCCCCGACCCTTCATCCCGTACCAGTTGCCTTGGACCCTTCTGCCGTGCTCTTCCCTCAGAACCTCCATGACCCTCCCTGCACCCTCCCACCCTCACTTACTGCCATACATTCATTGATTCTTGGTGAATCTCGTAAATGGAAATTTTGGAGAAAAGACCATTTTAGCAATCCCCGGGACCGATACCTGAGCTTGTCGTTGGTGTCTGGACCATGCACAAACTCTCGCTTGGTTCTGGTGTTGTTGTTTTCCTGGGTTCCTGAGTTGATGCAGTTGCTGGCTCTGTAATAAATAGAGACACATGATGAGTGCAGGAGATGAAACAATTGACCGGCTGGTTGGGAGGGAATTAAACTGCAGAGAATGACTGAATATCTGAACAAAACTTCAGATGCTGGCAAACGAAAGCTAAAAGTGAAAATGCTGGGAATACACATCAGGTCCGGCTGCATCTGTGGGAAGAGACCCAGGTTCCAGGGTCCGGGATGTCACTGATCGGGTCCACAGGATTCTTGAGCGGGAGGAAGAGCAGACAGAAGTTGTGGTCCATATTGGCACCAACGACATAGGTAGGAAGGGGTATGAGGTCCTGAACAGTGAGTTCAGGGAGCTAGGCAGAAAATTGAGGAACAGGACCTCAAGGGTAGCAATCTCGGGATTGCTGGCAGTGCCACGTGATAGCGAAGGCAGGAATAGGAGGAGGTGGCAGATAAATGTGTGGCTGAGAAGATGGTGCAGGAGGAAGGGTTTTAGATCTATGGATCATTGGGATCTCTTCTCGGGAAGGTGGGACCTATACAGAGAGGACGGGTTAAAACCCGAACCAGAAGGGGGCCAATATCTTTGCGGCGAGATTTGCTAGGGTGATTCGGGAGGGTTTAAACTAGTTTTTGAGGGGGGAGGGAACCGGAGGAGTAGGTCAGAGGAAGAAGGGAATGGGGAAAAGTTAGACCAAACAGGTAGAGAGGCTTTGGGGAAGGAGAAGCAGAATACAGGCTATAAAAGTAGTAAGGTAGATGGACTAAAGTGTGTTTACTTAAATGCAAGTGTCAGGAATAAGGGGGATGAACTGAGGGCTTGAATAAGTATGGGGGACTATGATATTGTGGCTATTACTGACACGTGGCTGACATCAGGAGAGGAGTGGATATTGAATATTCCTGGTTTTCGGTGTTTTAAGAGGGATAGGGAAGGGGCAGAAGAGGAGGAGGGGTGGTGATACTGGTCAGGGACACTGTTACGACTGTGGAAAAGATGGATGTTGTATAAGGATCATCTCTAGAGTCCGTATGGGTGGAATTAAGGAACAAGAAAGGAGCAGTTACTCTACTAGGAGTATTCTATAGGCCCCCCGGTAGCAGTAGAGATATAGAGGAGCAGATTGGTAGGCAGTGTTTGGAGAGAAACAAAAATAACAAGGTTGTTATAATGGGAGATTTCAACTTCCCAAATATAGACTGGAACCTGCTTAGTGCCAAATGTTTCGATGGGACGGAATTTGTTAAATGTGTCCAGGAGGGATTCCTGACGCATTATGTTGATAAGCCGACTAGAGGGAATGCCATGTTAGATCTAGTTTTAGAAAATGAACCGGGACAGGTGAAGGATCTATTGGTGGGTGAGAATTTGAGGGACAGTGACCATTGCTCCATAACCTTTAAAATTGTCATGGACAGGGACAGGTGCAGTGAAGACAAGAGGTTTTTCAATTGGCTAAGGGCGAACTACGAGGCTATCAGGAGAGAACGTGGGAGTGTAAATTCGGATGTCCTTTTTGAAGGAAAATTTACCATGGAGATGTGGTCGATGTTCAGGGATCTTATGCAGGATGTTATGGATAAATATGTCCCGGTAAGGCAAAGAAGTAATGGCAGGGTGAAGGAACCGTGGGTGACGAGAGAGGTGGAACGCTTTGTTAGGGAGAAGAAGGTAGCAAACGTGAGGTATAAGCAGCAAGGTTCATACAGAGCTCGTGAGGAATATAGGGTAGCGAGGAAGGAACTTAATAAAGGGCTGAGGAGAGTTGAAGGAGACATGAAAATGCTTTGGCTAGTAGGGTTAAGGAAAATCCCCAGGCCTTTCTCAAGTACGTGAAGGGTAGGAGGATGGCAAGGGTAAAGGTAGGTCCGATTAAGGACAAAGGTGGGAGAATTTGCCTGGAGGCGGCGGAAGTGGGAGAAGTTCTCAATGAGTACTTCTCTTCGGTATTCACCAGGGAAGGGGTCTTGATGATGCGGAAGGGAGTGCTGGTAGGTGTAATGTTCTCGAGGTTGTAGATATCAAGAGAGAGAAGGTGTTGAAGTTGTTAAATAATATTAAGACAGATAAATCTCCGGGCCCTGACGGGATTTTCCCCAGGATGCTTCGAGAGGCTAGGGAGGAGATTGTTGAACCGCTGGTAAGGATATTTGAGTCCTCGTTGTCCACGGGGATGGTGCCAGAGGATTGGAGGGTTGCGAATGTTGTCCCCTTGTTCAAAAAAGGTAATAGGGATAGGCCAGGGAATTATAGACCGGTGAGTCTCACGTCTGTGGTGGGTAAGCTGTTAGAAAAGATTCTACGGGATAGGATTTATGAACACCTTGAGAATCATGGACTAATTAGGGACAGCCAGCATGGCTTTGTGAAGGGAAGATCTTGCCTCACAAGCCCGATAGAGGTCTTTGAGGAGTTGACCAGGAAGATTGATGGGGGCAGTGCGGTGGATGTGGTTTACATGGATTTTAGTAAGGCATTTGATAAGGTTCCTCATGGTAGGCTTCTTCAGAAGGTCAGAGGACAAGGGATCCAAGGGAACTTAGCTGTGTGGATTAGGAATTGGCTTGCATGTAGAAAGCAGAGGGTTGTGGTGGAAGGAGTGCCCTCGGATTGGAAGGCAGTGACTAGTGGTGTCCCGCAGGGATCGGTTCTGGGACTTCTACTTTTTGTTATATTTATAGATGACTTAGATGAGGAGGTGGAGGGCTGGGTTAGTAAGTTTTCGGACGATAGGCGGTGTCGTGGATAGTGTGGAGGGCTGTCGGAGCTTACAGAGGCATATTGATAGGGTGCAGAGCTGGGCTGACAAGTGGCAGATGGAGTTAAATCCGGAGATGTGTGAGGTGGTACACTTCGGAAGGACAAACTCCAGGGCAGAGTACTTGGCAGTGTGGAGGAGCAGAGGGATCTTGGGGTTCATATTCACAGTTCATTGAAAGTTGCCTCACAGGTGGAAAGAGCAATTAAGAAGGCCAATGGGATGTTGGCGTTCATAAATCGCGGGGTTGAGTTTAAGAACCGCGAGGTGATGATGCAGCTTTACAAAACTCTGGTTAGGCCACACTTAGAGTACTGTGTTCAGTTCTGGTCACCTCATTATAGGAAGGATGTGGAGGCGTTGGAGAGGGTGCAGAGGATATTTACCAGGATGCTGCCTGGATTAGAGAGTATTGAATATGAGGAGAAGCTTAAGGTGCTAGGGCTTTATTCACTGGAAAGGAGAGGAGGATTAGAGGAGACATGATAGAAGTATATAAAATACTGAGAGTAATAGATAGAGTAGACAGTCAGCGCCTCCTTCCCAGGGCACCAATGCTCAAGCCGAGAGGTCATGGCTTTAAGATTATGGGTGGAAGGTTCAGGGGAGATGTCAGGGGGAGGTATTTCACCCAGAGAGTGGTTGGTGCATGGAATGCACTGCCTGGAGCGGTGGTGGAGGCAGATACATTTAATAGGTTCAAGAGCTTGTTGGATAGGCATATGGAGGAGTGTGGGGTGGGGGGATATGCGGGAGGAAGGGGTTAAGTAGTGTGAGGGTGGTTTGATGGACGGCACAACATGGTGGGCCGAAGGGCCTGTTTTGTGCTTTATCGTTCTATGATTCTATGGTTTAACGTTTCAGCCTGGAGACCCTTTGTCAGAACTGACTGATATCAGACTAACACATCCTGCGCTGTCAATGGGTCATCAGTCTTCAATTACACCCACTCCCTGTGTCACTGCGATACCCTCACTGTCCTTCTGTCACACTCTCCTCAGTACCTCCATGTCACTGGCCTACACCAGAGATGGACAGCACTGATCCCAACACCAGGAAAGGTCGAGGGGGAAGGCAGAGAGTCCAGTGTTTCCCTGTGGACATTTCACTTGAAAACAGGTGTACTGTTTTGGATACCATTTGCGGGGTGGGGAAGAGGCTGACTGTTCAGGAGAAGGCAGCAGTAGCCAGGGCTGTGACAGCGGGGTTGCCGCTGAGGCTCAGCGGGGAAGGGTGAAGGCAGACAGGACTACAGTGATTGGAGGCTCAGTAGTTATAGGGGCAGACAGGAGATTCTGTGGCCACAGAAGAGACTCCAGGATGGTGTGTTTCCTCCTTGGTGCCAGGGTCCAGGATGTCTCCGAGTGATTGCAGAACATTCTCAAGGGGAGGGTGAGCAGCCAGAAGTTTTTGTGCACATTGGCAGAAATTACATCGGTTGAAAAGGGATGGGGTCCTACAGAGTGAATATAGGGAGTTAGGAAAGAGGTTAAAAGCAGGACCTCGAGGATAGTAACCTCTGGATTACTCCCTGTGCCACATGCTTGTGAGGGTAAGGACAGGAGCATATGGCAGATGAATGTATGGGTGAAGAGGTGAAACATGGGGCAGGGTTCAGATTTTTGGACCACTGAGATATCTTCTGGGGAAGGGGTGACCTGTACAGGAGAGACAGGTTGCACTGAACTGGAGGGGGACCAATATCCAAGCAGGCAGTTTGCCAGTGCTACTGGGGAGGGTTTGAACTCGATTGTTAATAGGGTGGTATCCATCACAGCTTGATGCACATTGGAGGCTGGAAGTCTATACATAACTCATTGACATTAAGTTCAGTAGACAAGACAGGCATTAACATGGCAGGAGCAAGGAAAGACTGTTGGATTAAATTGCATTTATTCAAGTGCAAGTGATCTGACAGGTAAAGCAGATTAACTCAGGACATGGATAGCTATGTGGGACTAGGATGTTACAGCCATTACGGAAACATGGCTCAGGGAAGACATGACTGACAGGTAAATGTTCCATGGTACAAGTGTTATAGGCAGGAGAGAGGTGGAGGAAAGACAGGAGGGGGAGTTGCATTTCTGATTAAACACTGGATGACGAGGGATATTGAGACTCAGATCAGGAAAATGGAGGTGGCAGGGGTCAAGTACAGGCAGCAGGGATCAAATAAACCCCTGGAGTACAAGGGATACAGGAGCATACTTGAGGAACTCAGAAGGGCAAAAGGGGACCTGAGATAGTTTGGGCAGAGCGGATTATTGTAGACAACGTAAATAGCACTGCCTTTTCAATAGTCTTCATTATCTCTTCATCACTATCCCCGTCCCACCAGCACGACCCCCTCCTTATGCCATCTGTTCCCCTCAGGGAGATTTGTGAAGACCTTTGGTTCTGTGATGTCCCTAAGGGAGGAAACCTTCCATCCCACAACTTAACTCCAGTTTCACACTGTCACGGACAGTATCAGATCACAAGGAATAAGGAGCAGGTCACAAGGCCCCTGAAGGCGATCATAGATAATTTATACTGGCCACAAAACTTCTGTTCCGGTTACCCATGAACCTCAATTCCTCAGTCTTCCAAACATGTATCTATCTCCACTCCAAATATCTCTAATGATCTGACCTCCACCGCCCTGATAGACAACGAATTCCAGAGATTCACTACCATCTGAGAACCAACAACACCTTACACGTTAATGGGGAATGGTGACGTACCTGTACAATAAACCTTGTAACAGCAGATTGTCGGCTTCAGCCAATACACAAAGTAAACGCCGCAGTTTTTGATCTTGATCTCCCGGTTTCAGTGGCAGTTGTTTCCATCCCAGGTGAAACAGACGGTCCTGGTCATCACTCCCTCTGCTACACTGGGATGTGGACCTAGAATGAAGTTTATAAACACTGTAAAATGTACCCAGTCCCTAGGTAGAGCGGAGAATGTGAATCTGGACCCATTGTAGTGCAGTAGTTCACAAACCATGGTCTGGTGCAGCCTCAGTCAGCGGTGAGCTGTTGCCCTCACCCTCCACACCCAACACTCCCCACAGCAGCATCTGGTTCTCAAGGCCATCTCCTGTTGGCGAGGCCTTGTGGGTCCCTGGCCTTTAGACCTGAAACACAAGCCCTGCCCACAATGTGCTTTGAAGCCAGTGAAGCCAAGTGCAAGCTGTCCAACTGTTAAATATCCCAAAAGATATTCAGAGACATTTGCAAGCTTTGAAAATATTCAAAACGGTAATAATCACTATGTTAAACATAAATATGATCAGGCCTTACAGAAAAAGAAATAATTGCAACATGAAAACTGCGAAGCAGGTTTAAATTTAAACATTAAATACTTTTGTTCAAAATTATGTTCATTTATTAATTAACTCATGAACCATGGGTGCCCTGACATGTGCACAGCTCCCTGGTAGCTGCACCTCCACTGAAATACGTGGAGCCACTAAAACTACATTGGTCCAATCTTCAGCGGGACAGCGGGCGGATCCATCGCCCAACTACCAGGGAATTCCAGGAAGGTCACGTTCCACTGTCAGACTCCATGAGGATCCAGGGCTGCAGTTTGATTTGAGTGACTGTTGGGAATAGCTCTCAAGGAGATTGGGGTCCGTGTCTGTGTGAGGGCACCTCTGAAGAGATGAGTCATTGGTCTGATATTCCCAGTAAAATAACCAAGCCCCGCCTTTGTAATCTCTGACCCTACCGTTTAACCAGCCTGGACTCAACCGGAGCAGCGATAAACTGGAACAGCCGTCTCAAGGATCCTCCATCCACCGGAACTGAAAAATCAACTGAAGAATCAGCCTCTGAACTGAGGATTTTCTTTCACTGAGAGAAAGACCAGAAATTAGGGCCCATTCCATGTTCAATATTCCCCCAATCTTAGGTGTCCCCCTTTGCTCTTTGTTCTATTCTATCATCAGCATCTCATCTTCTATGAATGGACCGTGATCCTCCGGTTTCTATACTAACTCCCTGCCCCATCACTGTGACTGATGATCCGAGTCTCCCTGCACCCACTCCCTGCCCCATCACTGTGACTGATGATCCCAGTCTCCCTGCACCCACTCCCTGTACCATCACTGTGACTGATGATCCCAGTCTCCCTGCACCCACTGCCTTTCCCATTACTGCCATTGATGACTCCGGTCTCCCCACATCTTGCCTTGCCATTCCCCTTGTTCTCCTACATATCTGCTACTTCATTGACTAATATCTCTGTAATTGTCTCCTCACGTTACCTCTTAAATCTGTACCATCCTTCTGTATGGCCGTCATCATTCAAGTATTTGCTGCCTGTGCACTCAGTGTTGGAACAGTCTGTGCTCCTCCAGGGCTGATCCAGGACGGTGTGGGTTACACACGGATCACCGAGTGCGGAGTCTGCGGTGAGGGACAGAATGATGTTTGGCGTCAATGTCAAGTTCAGCCAAAGTCAACCAGCCTCTTGTAACCCCTCCCACTTACACAGACCTCAGTTGTACTCTCTGAAATATAGGAACCTCACTCACATAACCACTCACTCTGTTTCACTGTTCCAGCTCTCCTTTTACTCCTTTCACCGAATTTTGCAGCATAGAAACAGGCCATTCAGTCTAACTCGTCCATGCTTAACATTGGGTACCCCTTACTACCAGTCCCATCTCCGCCCTAGTCCATAGTCTTCTTTGCCTAAATGATTCAAGTGCTTAGCTAAACAGCTAAATGCTGCCAGCAACCCAGCTTCAACTACTCACTGAGGCAGTACATTCCAATATTTAACACTCTCGTGGTGAATGTCACAAGCCCTCTAAATGTCTTCTCCTTAATCCAACATGTATGGGAAGGTGTCCTGCAGTCCACCTTGTCTGCACCCTTATCATTTTATATACCTTGATCATATCCCTTCCTCACCTCCTCTGATCCAATGAGAACAGACCGAGCATCTCCATACTCTCTTCATAACTGAAACACTCCATCCCATAGACGCATAGAGCCATAGATCACTACAGCACAGAAAATAGACCATTCGGCCCTTCTCGTCAGTGCCTAAACTTTATTCCACTCGTCCCATTGACCTGCACCCAGTCCATAACCCTCCAGAACTCTGCCATCTATGTATCTATCCAATTTATTCTTAAAATTTAAGATTTGAGCCCGCATTTACTACAGGTGACATCCTGCTGAATTGCCTCTGCAGCACCATCACATCCTTCCTATAGTGTGGTGAGCAGAACTGCAAACAGTACTTCAACTGAGGTTTGACCAAGGTTTCATAAAGTTCTGCATTCAGTGCCCTGATTAATGAAGGTCAGTATCTCATATGCCTTCCGAACTAGCTGACTTGCCACCTTCAAAGATCAATCTCCCTCTGTTTCTCAATTTTCCCTCAGACCCCATCATTCATGGACTATGTATCAGCCTTATTAATACCCCAAATCTTCATATCACACTTATCTGAATTAAACTCTATCTGCCATTTCTCAACCAATTTCACCAACAGTTCGATATCTCCCTGTATCCTGGAGACACAGATTCTGCTGATGCTCGAGTCTGGAGCAACACACACAGAATGCTGGAGGCACTCAGCAGGTCAGGCACCATTGATGGAGAGAAATCAACATGTCGACGTTTTGGGTCGAGACCCTTCATCAGGACTGCAAATGAAGAGGGCAGAAGTCGGCTTATTGTTTATTTATCTCCATAGATGCTGCCTGACCTGCTGAGTTCCTCCAGCATTCTGTGTGCGTCTCTCTGCAGCCTGACTACTTTCCACATCATCAAGGATTCCAACGATCTTCATGTCATCTGCAAACTTACTGATCCCGCCTCCCACATCTACATCCCATTCATTCACCTGCATTTCAAAGAGGTTTATGTTGCTTTGATTCAACCTATTCACTCTCAGTCCATTATTTTTGCAATCAATGTACGCTTGGTAGTTAATTTACTGCAGTCAATTTATCGATGCACGTGTTTGGGACATGGTCAGGAACCAAGTGTATGTGACACACACACGCAGTCACACGGAGAATGTGGATAATCCACAGAGGTCAGGCTGGACCCCTGATCCCTGGAGCTTTGTGCATCAGTTCCCCTCCTGCTAACACACTGTGTTTACTCAAATCCATCTGCTACAGATGGGTTGTAGTTATACTGAAAATTTTAAAAAGTGAAAATGTTAGAAATGAAGATAGAAAATGCTGGGAACACTCAGCAGGTCCGGCAGCATTTGTGCAGAGAGAAAGAGGGAGAGAGCAACACTTATCCAAAATCTCTGGCTGCATTGTGCATGTTAATAACCTGCACTGGTAATGTGGGAACTGCTGTTATGCAGGGAATGCATCAATTGAATTCTGTAGTCCCAGCTCACACAACCGGAAACCAGATGCCAAATGCTAAGGACATTAGAACACATGTCCTTAGCTAGGCATCAGCACACAGAAAACTCCCTCAGACTTCTTGCAGAATAGACAGGGATTCTGTTGAATAGAGAAACCCTGGTAGAGTAGAACTTCCTGTGAGTTAGTCTGAATTTTCTGCTGGGGTGTCTGAAGTGGTGGTAGCCACAGTGAGCTGGCACAGAGCGAAGTTGACAGCTGCTTCAGAATGGAGAGAGGCCACAGTGGATACGGGCTTTATGGATGTGGTAGAAGCAAAAGTTGGAGTCATTTTTTTATGAAAATGGACTTTGTCTTTTTTTGTTCTAATTGTTCTTTCTTGTAAAAAATGTGTTTACTATATGTTTATGTTTTTCTTGTGAATGCTGCTTACATGATGCTGTGTGCCTGCGATGCTGCTGCAAGTAAGTTCTTCATTGCACCCGTGCATACGTGCATTTGAGCAAATGACAATAAACTCGACTTTGACTTTGTGTCGAAGCAGAGGAAACCAGGACTGGGAATTGTCAGAATGCTTTTTGGGGTGGACTCTGCTGCTAATACTTTTTGCAAGAGGCTTGGGTGATAGGAATAGATAGGCATGTGTGTGAATGAGAGTAGCCATGAATGAAATCTGGCTCAAAGATGCTAAGAGGCCCTCTGAAACATGCTGAGCATGGTTCAGAGCTTCAGAGCCGATGAATAAAACATATAATAGGAGGAGGCAGACTGCGTTGACCAAAAATGCTGCTCCCTCCAGTGGGTAACAGGAGAAATTGGTCTGTCGGTGTTCAGGGGACTGCAGACAAGTACATCCTGCAGTCATTTAGCACCACATTGTGACTGGATTCATGTTGTTTGGGACTTAGCATCAGAACAACAGCAGGCAAGGAGTATATTGTCAAATACAAAGGTACAATATTTCAGAATGCTTCCAAAATTGTTTATTAACCCCAAGGTAATTATACCTGCAGGAACACCCCATTTTGGTGAAACATCTTTCTGTTCAGAAAATTGTCAAATCGGCATTTTTATGAAATCAACTTAATTTTGTTTCAAAATTGAAGTACTGAAATGTGTGAGTTACCTGTTCAGGTCCAAGCTCCCAATATAGATCAGTTGTTATATTATGAGTTAACATGACCGGATTCCGGGTTACTTCACAGTTCCGCACAATTAACTGCTGCTCTGGGACAGTGGGGACGCCATAATTACCCTCAAATTAGCTGGGAAGAAGAATCCAGGATTGATCATGAGAGCACGGCACCAGACTCCTGCTGCTGCCCCGGTGGTTCACTCCCAATAATTTCCTCGACAAAGCTGCAGAGGAGATTCACCAGGGTGTTGCCTGGGCTGGAATGTGTCAGTTACAAGGAGAGGCTGAAAAGGCTGGGCTTGATTTCCCTGGAACAGCAGCTGATGCGAGGTATAATGGAGGGATAAAACATTATGAGATCCATATACAAGGCATTAGAAAGCTTTTCTTCCATGGCAGAAGGGTCTACGACCAGAGGACACAGGTTTCAGTTGAGAAGTATGAGTTTTAGAGGGGATCTAAGGGAGAATCTTTTCACCCAGTAGGTGGCTGCAATTTGGAACACACTTTCCGAGTAGGTGGTGGTGGAGACAGGAACTCCCAGCACATTTAAGGACTAGATAAGCATTAAACTTCCAAGGCATTGCAGGCTACGAACCAAGTGCTGGTACACGAGAATAGTTCATGATGATCAGCATCTGCTGTAGGGTGTATAATTATAATGAACCAAAGTGGCCATGTGTGCTGGACTGAGATAGAACATCCATGGTGAGTGGCATAGCCCCTCAATCCTCAGAGTAAAGCACAAGTGAAAACATGCCGACACATTTCTGAGCTGTGTAAAGGTGCCATACTAGTGATGGCTGGGGATTTCAACCACCCTGTCACTCATTGGGAAATGAGGCAGAGGGAAGGGCAGAAGAGGAGCCAAATCTTGGAATGCAATCGAGAGTGCAGTCTTTGATCAGCAAGTCGCAAGCCCAGCAAGAGAGGTGGTGGTTCTGGACACACTGAGGAGATGAACCAAGCAAAATAGAAAAAGTTGGCAGTGAGATAGTGTGCATAGGCTGTGTTAAACCAAGAACTGAATATCCAAACTAGAGATAGACCAGACTGACTGGGCTGACATTATCAAAACTGGACCGGATCCAGTGACTTGAAAGTAACTGAGAACACTGGAAAAGAGGACAAATATGTTCCAATTTTAAATGGGCTCACTTTCCAAATGTCCATATATGCTGATGAATGCAGAGGTGGGTGAATCAATTAGAATTGGTTTATTGTGGTCACATGTACTGAGGTGCAGTGAAAAGCTTGTCCTGCATACTGTTCATACAGATCACCTCATTGCACAGTGCAGTTGAGGCAGTACAAGGTAAAACAGTAACAGAATGCAGAATGAAGTGTAAGTGCAGAGCAAGTGCAGTGTACAGATAGACAATCAGGTGCTGGATAATGATGAGGTAGACTGAGAGGTCAATAGCTCATCTTATACAAGAGAACCATTCAATAGACAGAGTAAAAGCTGTTCTTCATCCTGATGGTATGTGCTTTCAGGCTTTTGTATCTTCGACCCGATGGGAGAGAAGAGAAGAAAGAATATCCGAAGAGGGCTTTACTGAAGCAGCAAGAAGCATAGACAGAGTCCATGGAGGGCAGTCTGGTTTCTGTCATGAATGGTGCTGTCCACAACTCTCTAAATTTCTATTTTGTTTTGGGCAGAGCAGTTGCCACACCAATAAGGAGAAGCCATGTTCACTCACCAAAAGCTGATAACTGCAGAAAGTCTGAATGGGTAAAAAAGGATGCAGGAGTGAGACTAAAAATGAAATTGTGAAGACAACGCTTGCGTTAAAATATATTCTAGCTAAAATTAAATACAACTTCTGATGTTGGATTGGTAATGAAAGTGGTTCCTGTTAGCGACCTTAAGTGAAAGTTGCTATAAAACTGACAAAGGATCTTCAGCCTGAAATTCTATCTCTTTCTCTACCCACGTTGCCACCTTACCTGATGAGTTTCTCTAGCATTTCTGCTAGAATTAAAGTGAGAATACATCAAGTTGCAGCATCTTTACATTGGATAACCTGTCCCTTAAAGGGAGGAAATGGGGTAGGTTCTGTTTCCAATGCTCCTTGTATGCTGGTATGACACCAGAGGACTGGGAGTTCACCGATGTGGTATTGTCATTGGAACATGAGGACAGTTCAGATCAAGTAACTGGAGGTCAGACAGTCAGACATCGGTGTCAGGAAAACTGTTGGAAAATAGTTTGAATTGCCTCTGTTAGAGGGGTGTAGGTTCATCAATGACAGTCAGCATGGATCTGTGAAGAGAAGTTATCTTTCACACAGTTAATTGAAGATTTTGAGGAGGCAATGAAGATGGTTGATGAGGGCAAAGTACTTGATACATTACACACAGATTCTGGCCATATGATGGATTGATCACAAAGCTTGAGAGCCCACGGGATTCAAGGGAAAAAGATATGAGATTAAAACCTACTCCCAGTGGAAGAAAATTTAAGTTTGTCAAGAATGTCAGTGAATTAAGGGATTTGTCAGGTGATGTTCTGCAGTGATCAGTAATTGACCTTTTACTTTTCATGGAATATGCAAATAATGTAGAATTTAATGTAGAAAATGCATCTAAAGGGTTTCCTGATGACACCAACATTATTTGTTTCGAGGAAGAAACGTCTACAAGGAAGATGCTGTGTACTGGTTGGATATAAACAAAAGCAGCAAATGGAATTATTTCTGAAGAAAGACAATGAAATGAACACGGCGAGGTCATACAAGGTGAGGCAACGCAGGATAACTGTAGCAGAGCAAGTGTAGTGGGACAGAGGGATATTGGGGAATGACAATAGGTCACTGAAGGTAGCAGCAGAAGGTGGATAACTTAGTTAAGATAACTACTGGCCATGGCATGGTGACACAGTACTTCATGTGACTCTGTCACATCTCCAAGGAATGATGCATAATTCTCAGCTCGGCTGCAGGCAGCGTACTGTTTGCGTGTTCTCCGATCGATGGCTTGGTGTTCACCCCCTCAACTACCCCGCTCTCCATCGACCCGTGCTCTGGTTTCCTCTAACATCCCAATGAATTGTAAGCAGGTGAATTGGATACTATAAATCACTCATCAGTGTATGTTTATTGCAAAACAATACAGGGAAGTTGTTGGGAATTTGTGAGAATTAAGAAGTCGCAGGGCTACAGGGAAATAAATAGGGAGGAATGGTATTTATGGGTTAGAACGGTCGGGGATACCCTTATCCCAGTGGGGGAAATGGCCTCTTTCAGTGTATAATAAGTAAGATATGCACAGACTGCAGGAGCCGGGTATTCATGTTGGAACTGTACAAATCACGAGTCTGTGCACAGTTCTGGTCACAACACCACATGGAGGATGTGATGGTACAACAGGATTCAGGATACATGTACAAGGAAGTTGATCAGACTGCAAAATTATAGCTGAGGGAGGACTCTCTTGCTTGGAGCTGTTATATTTAAACAGAGGAGACTGACCCGTATAAAATCATGACAGGCCAAGGCAGGGTAAATTGTAAGGATCTACTCGCTTTTGCAAACACAATGGCCTGCAACTAGGTTCAGATAGGGGTGGGGGAGAACCAAGCAGCAGGGTCCATTGTGTGTACTGATGACTCGGGACATCCCAGAATTTCACCACATCCCTTCACACCTCTGTGTTAATAGGAATGGTGATATATCTGTACAATACACAGTGTGATTGCTGGGTGTCGGCTTCAGTTGATACGCAAAGAATTCAGTGCACTTTCTGATCTTGATATCCAGGTTCTCACGGCAAGTGTTGTTTCCTTCCCCGTTGTTTCCATTCCCAGTGAAACAAACTATCATCGTCACCTCCCCCTCCGTCGTGGTGGGATGGGAACAAAGAATGGGGTTTATAAACATTGCGAGTTGTATCCGGTCCCACGGGGAATGTGTTTCTGGACCACTGTAAAGCAGTGGTGCACAACCCATGGTCCAGTCCGGCCTCAGCCAACGATGAGCTGCTGCCTGGTTCTCCTCAATCCACACTTCCCACTACAGAAGCTGGTCCCTGAGACTGGCTCCTACTGTTGAGGCCCTGTGGACCCAGGGTTTGGACGGGAAACCCAAGCATTACATCAGCCAGCTGGTGAAGCTGCACCTCCAGACAAAACACCCATAACTATCTCAAATAAATTTGTTTCTCAATATTGAGTGCCATTCACAGGTTCAGGATATAGTCAATACTTATTAAAATTAACTGTATTAATTGAATTGACTCCCTAAGGCTTGCTCCAGTTGCTAAGGCCCTGAACCTCTCCAGGTTTTCTCTGATAGTCAGTGAAGGCACTCCCCAGGCTGAGCAGAAACCATCAGAATTCACTGATATTCAGAAATCCAGCGGCCGTTCAAACATACTGGAAACATTGTGGTGCAGCCGTGAAGGTTCTGCCACCATTGGATACTGAGGGACTGAGCCCTGTGTGACAGCCTCTGAAATGTTTCTCCGATGCAATGTCGAAATGTTGAGGATGTTGATCTATCCTAAGGGGAAGTTTTGAATTGCTGGATACAATGAATGTTGATAACGACATTCCTAATTGTATTTTCTGCATATATCACAGAATATATGACATCATACCCTCGGTATTCAAAACCTGAGCCTCTGGACCTCCCTCTGCAACTGGATCCTCAGCTTCCTCATCAGGAGACCACAATCAGTGCAAATCAGTAACATCTACTCCTCACTGACGATCAACACAGGCACTTATCAAGGATGCGTGCTTAGCCAACTGCTCTACTCTCCTTACACTCATGACTGTGTGGCTAGGCACAGCTCAAATGCAATCTAGAATTTCACCTTGACACCACTGCTGTTGGCAGAATATCAGATGGTGACAAGGAGGCATACAGGAGTGAGATAGATCGGCTGGTTGAGCAGTGTTGCAACAACAACATTGCACACAATGTCAGAAAGACCAAGGAATTGATTGTGGACTTCAGCAGGGGTCAGCGGTGGAAATGGTGAGCAGCTTCTTCCTGGAGATCCTCCGGGAAACATCTCAGAAGATCTATCCTGGGTCCAACACATTGATGCAGAGGGTTGTAGACTCATCCAGCTACATCACGGGCGCAACCCGTTCCCTTCTGCTATCAGTTTCTGAATGCTCAGTGAACACTACCTCGTTATTCCTCTTTTGCACTATTTTGTGGCGACTCACCGTCTAGTCGGGTGAACCGGCTCGGCAGTCGGGTCGCGCGGTGTCGGAGCGACGAGGCCCAAGATGGCGGCGGGCCTCGTCTTTCCGAGCGACGGGGAGAACCCGCGCGCGGGAAAGTCCTGATGACGTAGGACTTACGTCATTGCCGGTTTTTTGGGCGGGAGATTTCTCCCTTAGAGGGCCCGCGCAAGGCGGGAAAATAAACCAGTTCTGTTTGGCAATCCTCCGAGTGAGTTTTGTTTTATTCCGCGGTAGCAACCGCTACAATTTATTTATTTCTGTAACTTATTGTAATTTTTAAGTCTTACACTGTACTGCTGCCACAGAACAACACATTTCACAACATATCTCAGTGATAATAAACCTGATCCTGAAGGCATGCCACCGGCTTTACTTCATTAGGAGTTCGAGGAGATTTGATATGTCACCAAAGGCTCTTGCGAATTTCCATGGACGTACAGTGAAGAGCGTTCTGACTGGTTGCATCACACCCTGGTGTGGAGGCTCCAATGCACAGGATCGCAAGATGATGCAGAGGGTTGTAGAATCAGCCAGTTCCATCACGGGCACAACCCTCCCAACCATTGAGGACATCTTCAAGGGGCACAGGCTCAAAAGGTGGCATCCATCACTGAGGACCCTCACCACCCGGGACATGCCGTCTTCTCATGACTACCATCGGGGAGGTGGTACCGGAGCCTGAAGACACACACTCAACAATTCAGAGACAACTTCTTCACCTCCGCCATCAGATTTCTGACGGTCCATGAACCCATGAACACTGCTTTGTTATTCCTTTTCTTGCACTATTTATTTTACTTTGTAACTTACAGTAATTTGATGCCTTTGCACTGCTGTCCAAAACAACACATTTTGCCACATGCAAGTTAGTGATAATAAATCTGATTCTGATATACGTTTAGAAAATAAAGAAAACGTGTTAAAATTAATGAAAATGAACAAAGTCAAATAATTGAAATATAAATGTAACATTAAAACTAATTGCAACACAAAAAAATCGAAAGCACATTTCAAGTTAAATACAAACAATACACATAAAATTAATTAATTCATACAATTTGAACTAAAAAACTGCATCCCTTTAATGTAGCCCGATTACATCATGAACAGTCGGTGCTCTGAGACACCAGCTCCCTGGGAGCTGTCCTTCCACTGCAACGAATGGAGCCACTGAAACTTTCGGGGTCAGCAGGTGGATCCGCAACACCACTGCTGCAAAACTCCAGGAAGCCCGCACCCCACCACCAGACTCCATGAGGATCTGGGCCAGAGCATGGTTTGAGTGACTGTGGGGATCATCTCTCAGGGAGTTTGGGTTCAGTGTCCATGCTCAGGACCCTCTGAAGAGATCTGAGTTGTCAGGCTGACCCTTCACAAAAACAACTGAACTTCGCTGTTGTGAACTCTGACCTACCGTTTAACCAGCCTGGGCTCTTCCCAGAGCAGCGACCCTCTGGGATGACAGTCTCAGGAATCTTCTGTCCACCAGAACTGAAATAACAATCAGAGAGTCAACTCCGGAACCGAGGGACTTTTTCAGAGCAAGAGTGATCAGGAATTGGGGCCGATTCTATCTGCACTCTGTCCCCATCCTGTCCCCTTTCAATATTCCCCCAATGCCAGCTAATCTTCCTCTTAGTCTCCGGCCCTGTCTTCCCTGTTTCTCTCCCTGTCACTCAGTGTGTAATGTGTGAGCTCCCCGACCCCTGTAGTTCCTCACTGCCCCATTGTGCTAACTGATGATCTGGTCTTCCATCATTTCCCCTCCCCACATACCTCACTCTCCTTTCAGACTGGATTTGAAGGAATTATTTCCTCACATTACCTGCTGAATCTGTACCATCCTTCTTTAAGATTTCCGTCAGACATCCATTGACTGTTTGTGCTGGAACACTCCGTGCTCCTCCAGGGCTGATCCAGGATGGTGTGATTCACACACGGATCACCGAGTGCGGAGTCTGTGACTGAGGGACGGGATGATGATCAGTGTCAGTGCGATGTTCACCTGATGTCACTCAGCCTCCTGTACACCTGACCCACTCCCACCATCCCCGAATCACAAGTAACACCAGTTTTACTCTCCAACCACAATGAAAACCCCAGAATAAATGCTGGAAACTGTGGCCCATCTCATATCCTGGCTCAGATGCACAGATCGATCCATTGTAGAAAAGCCTGCATTCACGTGGCACCCACCAAACCCTCTGGGTGCAGTCGAGTGTGTCAGTGAACGGGGCCCGGACTGTGACTGCTGCTGTAATGCAGGGGGCCCAGGAATCAACGTCTGCTGAGCAGCCTCCCAAAAACTGCACCCTGATGCCGGCCAATGTGTTGTCATGATGCTAGGGCAATGCCACTACTTCCCTCCCTGCAACTCCGCTGCACTTCTCCCCACACTGTCCGCACTTCCTGCCATGCCCTCTCCGAAGCACTCTCTCCATGCCTCACACTCCATCCGTCACTACACCACATCCTCCCCATTGCTGCAAACACCCCCATCGGTCCGCCATTCTACTCTCTCTCTCCCGTCACCCCACCTCACTCCCGTCCCTCCCATCACCGCACCTCACTCCCGTCCCTCCCATCACCACACCTCACTCCCGCCCCTCCCATCAACCCACCACAGACCCGTCTCTCCCATCGCCACAACTCACTCCCCTGTCTCTCCCATCAAACCACCTCAGTCCCCTGTCTCTCCCATCACCCCACCTCACTCCCGTCTCTCCCATCAACCCACCTCAGTCCGCTCTCCAATTCCCCACCTCACTCCCGTCTCTGCCATCACCACAACTCACTCCACAGACCCTCCCATGACCCCACATCACTCTCTTCTCTCCGATCACCCAAACTCGCTCCCATCTATCCCAGCAGCCCACGTCACTCCCCTGTCTACCCCATCACCCCAACTCACTCCCGTCTCTCCCATCACCCCAACAGTCCCGTCTCTCTAAATCACCCCACCTCACTTCCCTGTCTCTACGATTACCCCAAACATACTCCCCTGTCCCTTGAGGCACACCACCTCACTACCGCATCTCCTATCACCCCACCTCCCCCCAGTCTCTCTCATCTCACCACCTCACTCCCCGTATCTCCGATAACCAAACCTCAATCCACAGTCTCTCCCATCACCCCACCTCCCTCCCGTCTCCCCATCACCCCACCTCACTCCCCTGTCTCTCCCATCACCCCACCTCACTCCCCTGTCTCTCCCATCACCCCACCTCACCCGTCTCTCCCATCACCCCACCTCACTCCCCTGTCTCTCCCATCACCCCACCTCACTCCCGTATCCCCCATCACCCCATCTCACTCCCCTGTCTCTTCCATCAACTCACCTCACTCCCGTTTTCCAATCACACCACCTCACTCCACTGTCTCTCCCATTACCCCACCTCCACCCGCAGTCAAACCCATCAGCCCACCTCACTCCCCTGTCCCTCCGATCAGCCCACCTCAATCCCGTCTTTCCCATCACCCCACCTCACTCCACTGTCTCTCCCATCACCACATCTCCACCCCGTCTCACCTATAAGCCCACCTCACTCCCCGTCCCTCCAATCACCCCACCTCACTCCCGTCTTTCCCATCACACCACCTCACTCCACTGTCTCTCCCATCACCACACCTCCACCCCGTCTCACCTATAAGCACACCTCATTCCCCGTCCCACCAATCACCCAACCTCACTCTCGTCTTTCCCATCACCCCACTTCACTCACATCTCTCCCATCACCCACATCACTCCCCTGTATATCCCATCATCCCATCTCACTCCCCTGCCTCTCCCATCACTCCAAATCACACTCCTGTCTCTCCAATCACCCCACCTCACTCCCGTCTCTCCCGTCACACCACCTGACACCCGTCACACCCATCACACCACCTCACTCCCGTCTCTCCCATCACTCGACCTCACCTCGTTCATCCCATCACTACACCACACTCTCCTCTCGCATCGCACCACATCACTTCAATGTCTCTCCCATCGTCCCACTTCTATCCCCTCTCTCCTATCATCCCACATCACTCGCGTCTTTCCCATCCCCCCACCTCACTCCCGTCTCTCCCACCAATCCACCTCACTCCCGTCTCTCCCATCACCCACCTTACTACCCTGTCTCTCCCATCACCCCATCTCACTCCCCTGTCTCTCCTATCACTCCAAATCACTCTCCTGTCTCTCCGATCACTCGACCTCACCCCGTCCATCCCACCACTCCACACAACTCCCCTCTCGATTCACCCCACCTCACTCCCCTGTCTCTCCCATCGACCCACTTCAATACCCTCTCTCCCATCACCCTACTGCACTCCCGTCTCTCACATCACCCCACCTCACTCCCGTCTCTCCCGTCAACACACCTCCCTCCCCGTCTCTCTCATCTCTTCACCTCACACCCCGTATCTCCCATAACCACACCTCACTCCACTGTCTCTCCCATCACCCCACCTCCCTCCCACCTCTACCACAACCCCACGTCACTCCCTGTCTCTCCCATCACCCCGACTCACTCCCGCCTCTCCCATAACCCCACCTCACTCCACATTATCTCCCATCAACCCACCTCCAGCGCCCCTCACACATCAGCCCACCTCACTCCACAGTCTCTCCCATCACCCCACCTCACTCCCGTCTCTCCCATCACCCCACCTCACTCCCGTCTCTCCCATCACCCCACCTCACTCCACAGTCTCTCCCATCACCCCACCTCACTCCACAGTCTCTCCCATCACCCCACCTCACTCCACAGTCTCTCCCATCACCCCACCTCACTCCACTGTCTCTCCAATCACCCCACCTCACGCCCGTACTCAAACATAAGCCCACCTCACTCCCTTTTTTCCCGTCACACGACATCTCTCCCCTGTCTCTCTCATCACACCATCTCACTCCGCTGTCTCTCCCATCACTCCAAATCACTCTCCAGTCTCTCCCATCACCCCAACTAACTCCCGTCTCTCCCGTCACACCACCTCACTCCCGTCACTCCCATCACCCCACCTTACTCCCCTGTCTCTCCCATCGTCCCACTTCAGTCCCCTCTCTCCTATCACCCCACCTCACTCCCGTCTCCCATCACCCGACCTCACCTCGTTAATCCCTTCACTCCACCTCACTCCACTGTCCCTACCATGAACCCACATCACTCTCGACTCTAGGATCACCCCAATTCGCTTCCCTGTCTCTCCCATCACCCCACCTCACTCCCTGTCTCTCCCATCAACCCAACTCCTTCCCACCTCTAGCATCTCCCACTTCACTCCCGGTCTCTCCCATCACTCCAACACACTCCACAGTCTGTCCCATCTCACAACCTCACTCCCTTCTCTCTCATCACCCTACCTCACTCCCATGTCTCTCTAAATCACCCCACATCACTCCCCCTCCAATTGCCACACCTCGCTCCCGTCTCTCCCATAACCCTACCTCACCTCGTCCATCCCATCACTGCACAACACTCCCCTCTCGCATCACCCCACCTCACTGCCGTCTCTCCCATCACCCCACCTCACTCCCGTCTCTCTCATCACCCCACGTCAATCACAGTCTCTCCCATCACCCCATCTCACTCCACTGTCCCTCCCATGACCCCACATCACTCTCGACTCTCCGATCACCCCAATTCGCTCCCCTGTCTCTCCCCTCACCCCACCTCACTACCTGTGTCTCCCCTCAACCCACCTCCTTCCCATCTCTAGCATCTCCCCACTTCACTCCCGGTCTCTCCCATCACTCCAACTCACTCCACAATCTGTCCCATCATCCAACCTCACTCCAGTCTCTCTCATCACGCCACCTCACTCCCCTCTCTCTAAATCACCCCACATCACTCCCCCCTCCCATTGCCACACCTCGCTACCGTACTCAAATCACACCACCACACCCATCTATCCCATCGACCCACCTTACTCCCCTGTCCCTCGAGTCATCCCACCTCACTCCCGTCTCTCCCATCACCCAACTTCACTCCCGTCTCTCCCATCACTCGACCTCACCTCGTCCATCCCATCACTCCACCACACTCCCCTCTTGCATCACCCCACCTCACTCCCCTGTCTCTCTAAATCACGCCACCTCACTCCCCACTCCCATCGCCACCCCTCGCTCCCGTCTCTCCCATCACACCACATCACACCCATCTCTCCAATCGACCCACCTTACTCGCCTGTCCCTCGAGTCACCCCACTTCACTCCCGTCTCTCCCATCACTCCACCACACTCCCCTCTCGCATCACCCCACCTCACTCCCCTGTCTCTCCCATCGTCCCACTTCAATCCTCTCTCTCCTATCACCCCACCTCACTCCCGACTCTCCCATCACCCCACTGCACTCCGGTCTCTCCCATCACCCCACCTCACTCCCTGTCTCTCCCATCGTCCCACTTCTCTCCCCTCTCTCCTATCACCCCACTTCACTTCCGTCTCTCCCATCACTCCAACTCACTCCACAGTCTGTCCCATCTCGCAAGCTCACTCCCGTCTCTCTCATCACCCCACCTCACTCCCCTGTCTCTCTAAATCACTCCACATCACTCCACCCACCCATCGCCACACCTCGCTCCCGTCTGTCCCATCACACCACCTCACACCCATCTCTCCCATCGACCCACCTTACTCCCCTGTCCCTCGAGTCACCCACTTCACTCCCGTCTCTTGCATCACTCGACCTCACCTCTTCAATCCCATCACTCCACCACACTCCCCTCTCTCATCACCCCACCTCACTCCCCTGTCTCTCCCATAGTCCCACTTCAATCCCCTCTCTCCTATCACCCCACCTCACTCCCGTATCTCCCATCACCCCACTGCACTCCCGTCTCTCCCATCACACCACCTCACTCCCGTTTTTCCCGTCAATACACCTCCCTCCCCGTCTCTCTCATCTCTTCAACTCACTCCCCGTATCCTCCATAACCCCACCTCACTCCACAGGTTCTCCCATCACCCCACCTCCCTCCCGTCTCTCCCATCACCCCACGTCACTCCCTGTCTCTCCCATCACCCAACCTCACTCCACAGTCTCTCCCATCACCCCACCTCACGCCCGGACTCTCACATGAGCCCACCTCACTGCCGTCTTTCCCGTCATACGACCTCACTCCCCTGTCTGTCCCATCACCCCAAATCACTCTACTGTATCTCCCATCACACCACCTCACTCCCTGTCTCTCCCATCACCCCACCTCCCTCCCATCTCTACCACAACTCCACCTCACTCCCTGTCTCTCCCATCACCCCAAATCACTCTACTGTATATCCCATCACACCACCTCACTCCCTGTCTCTCCCATCACCCAACCACACTCTCGTCACTCCCATCACCCCACCTCACTCCTTCTCTCCCATCACCCGACCTCACCTGGTCCATCCCATCACTGCACCACACTACCCGCTCGCATCACCCCACCTGACTCCCCTGTCTCTCCCATCGTCCCACTTCAATCCCCTCTCACCTATCACCCCACCTCACTTCCGTCTCTCCGATCTCCCGACCTCACCTCGTCCATCCCATCAGTTCATCACCCTCCCTCTCGCATCACTCCACCTCAGTCCCCTGTCTCTCCCATCACCCTACCTCACTCCCATCTCTGCCATCACGCCACCTCCACCCCCAGTCTCACCCATCAGGCCACCTCACTCCCCTGTCTCTCCTATCACCCCACCACTCTTCCGTCTCTCCCATCACCACATCTCACTGCCTGCCTCTCCCATAACACCAACTCACCCCCTCTCTCTCCCATGAACACAGCTCACCCCCTTGTCTCTGCCATCACCCCACCACACCCCCTGTCTCTCACATCAACCCATCTCACGCCCTGTCTCTCCCATCACCCCACCTCAGCTGTGCCCCTGGAGCTGGAAAGTACCTTGTCCTCCCTGTTATTTCCTGTTACAAGTGCGGCATTGGAACGGGGCAGAATTGACAAGTGGAATGTTGATATTAGATCTGTAAAGGTCTGAGAGTTAATTAGAAATGATTCCGCGGAAACAGGTCGCTCGGACCAAGAGCTCAAACTGCCATGGAAAATCTGGCTGCTTCCGTTCCCACCAACTCCCCGCTCCCAGTCCACAAGCACCTGTACAGTGTCTGTCCCCACCCCCAGTTCACAAGCAGCTCTCCTGTTCCTGTCCCCACCCCCAGTGCAAGTCACCTCTCCTGTTTCTGCCCCCACCCCAGTCCACAGACACCTCTCCTGTCCCCACCCCCAGTCCACAGACACCTCTGCTGCTTCTGTCACCACTCCAGTCCACAAACACCTCTCCGTCCCCTGCTCAAGATCCACACCAGATCTGTCAACCCCACTTCTTCAGACCCCAGAGTAACATTTTATTCCGGTTCCCCTCATATTTACCAAGCTTCGCTTTCAATAATAATTGAGAGGAAGTGAGAGAAAATATCTCCATAAAATAAACAACCACAGCAGCTCTTCATGTGTGTTGGGCAGTGGGCTGTGCATACAGGAATATAATGGACAGAGACAGTGAGAAAGGGTCTATTCACAGGGTAAATCCCCAACACCACCATTGTGTCTGTATTGGGCACTGGTCTGTGGATACAGGAATATAATGGACAGTCACGGTGAGAGAGGAACCATCCACAAGATAAATGACCCCCAAAACCAACTCTGTGTCAGTGTCTGTGAATTCCAGCTCCCTTTCTCATATCAGTCTGATCTTCATCAGTTGATAAATGTTCCCTTGTGGATTTTCGTCAGATTATATCTCTCCCTCTGACACAGAGAATCCATTGTTCTCAGTCTGAAAGCTTTCTGTCACAGGCACTTCAGAAAGGGGCAAGAGAGGGCACCGGGCTCTGACTACTGGAACTTTAACACATGAACTTTGGCAATGGAGGCAGCCTGGTATTGGCATTGACAATGAATTAAATAGACCTGCTCACCCAGACAAACCAACTATAATAGCTGCTCCTACCTGTCCTCCCAAAATGCAAAACCTCACCCTTGTATGGATTAAACTCTATCTGCCATTTTTCTGCCCACATTTCCATCTGGTTGATATCCTACTGAATCCTGTACATAAACACACCACCCTCTGTCTATATGAAACAAAACTTGCCATGTAAATCTCCTTTAGTCTTATCCCTGTCTCACATTAAAGCCATACCCTCCAGTATTTGTCATTTCCATCTTGGGAAAATGACTCCGTCCACCCTGTCTTTGCCTTTTGTAATTTTATTTCCTTTGATCAGGTCTCCCCTCAGCCTCCGATGCTCCTGAGAAAACAACCCAACTTTAACCAACCTCCCCCTGCAGCTAATGCTCTCCAGTCCAGGCAGCAATCTGATGAACCTCCTTTGAAACTTGTCTGAGTCTTGTAATCTGGTGACTAGAACTGCGCACAATTTAGTAAATGTGTCCCAAACCAAGTTTTATGCAGCTGCAATGTGACTTCCTGACTTTTTAACTCAACACAATAACTAATGACGACAAATATGCCGTATGCCTTCTGTACCTCCCTCTCTCCTTGTCTTGTCACTTCTGGGGAGCAAAGGACTGGCAGCCCCAGATCCCTCCGTACATCATTGCTCGAGGGTCCTGTCATTTACTCTTACATTCGACATGCCAAACTGCCCACTTGCCTGGATTAAGCTCCTTCCGCCATTTATCCAGCCACATTTCCATCTGGTCTTTATCCTGCTGAATCCTTTGTCAACCTTCCTCACCGTCCACAACTCTTCCAATTTATGTCATCTGCAAACTTACATCTTTTAATCAAAACCATTTCCATATATGACAAACAACAGGTCCCACCACTGACCCTTGTGCAACACCGCTGGTCACAGACCTCACAATCTACCTTGTTGTGACCTTGCAGCTTATTGCACTGCACTTTCTCTGTAGCTGTGACACTGTTATTGTTTTTACCTGTACTACATCAATGCACTCTGTACTAACCCAGTGTAACTGCACTGTGTAATGAATTGACCTGTACCATTGGTATGTATGACAAGTTTTTCACTGGACCTTGGTACAAGTGACAATAATAACCCAATACCCATACCTCCAGATCAATAACACCCTCCACCACCAGACTCTCTCTTCTGTGGCCAAGCCAGTTTTGCATCCAAGTGGCCGATTCTCCATGGTTCCCGTCTGCCTTTTTCCCTCTGGATCAGCCTGCCATGTGGACCCTGTGGAGAACGTTACTGGTCCATGTATCCCTCACCCGCTGCCCTCCCATCATCGATCATCTTCGTCACCTCACACACTCAAGTCTGTAAGACGTGACTCCCCCACACACAGTCACACTGACTGTCCTTCATATGTCCATGCTTCTCCACATGTGAGTAGATCGTATCCCCAAGGATCTTCTCCAATAATTTCCCTACAACTGGTGTCAGGCTCCCCGGCCTATAATTTCTTGGTTTGTCCCAATGGCCCTTCTTAAAGAGAAGAACAATTCTGGCAAACCTTCAGTCCTCTGGGACCTCCCCTGTACCTTAAGAGGACACACTGATCTCTGTTAAGTCCCCAGCAGTCTCCTCTCTTGACCCGCTCAATAACCTGGGATAGATCCTGTCAGTCACTTGGGAGGTATCCACCTTCATGCTCCTCAAGAGCCCCAAAACCATTATGTTCACTATTGCCCAAGTACTTTCCCACGGACACTCCGCTTACATGGCCAGGCTCACTTCCCAACGCAAGGTGGAGTATGTCCTCTTCCCTGGTGTGACTCTCTACAGACTGTTTCAGGAAACCCTCCTGGATACACCTAACAAATTCTATCCCACCTGAGCCTTGGGCACTAAGGGAGCCCCAGTCAATATTGGGGAAATTGAAGCCACTCACTACGAAAACCCTGTTGTTTTTACGTCTTTCCATAATCTGTCTATGTATCTGTTCCTCTCTCTCCCACTGGCTATTGGGAAGCCTACAGTGTAACCCCGTCACAGTGACTGCACCTTACTTATCTCTGAGCTCTTCCCACATTACCTCAGTGGACGGGCCTCCACTGTGTCCTCCCTCAGTGCTGCTGTGACATTCTCTCTGATCAGCAGTGCAGCTCCCCCACCTCGTTTTTCTCCCTCCATATTGTGTCTGAAACATATGAACCCTGGAACGTTGCTGCCTGTTCTTCCCTCCTCTCAATTAGGTCTGTGTAATGGCCACAACACCGCAGTACCAGGTACTGATTCAGGCTGTAAGTCCCTTGCCTGAACAGTAACACTACCTGCACTGAAATAACCACACGTCAGCCCCTCACCACCACAGGGATGATTACCGTGGCCCTGCCCGGAATTCCGTTCAGTGTTACGTGACCTCAGCCCTACCTTCCCCTCAATGCCCCTTCTTACCTACTGCTCTGGTTCCCACCCACCAGCTACACAAGTTTAAGCTCTCCCAACCAACACCAGTGAACCTCCCTGTGAGGACATTGGTTCCCCTCCCAGTTTTGGTGGAACCCGACCTCCTTGTTCCAGTCCCACCTGCCTTGGAAGAGAGGCCAATGATCCCTGTATCTGAAGCCCTCCCTTCTGCACCAGCTCCTTCGCCACAACTTTACCTGCGCTGCAGAAATCACCGGGAGCACAGATCTGCTTATAATTCCTGCCCCTTCCTGTGACTTTGATTCGCATTCCCCCCTCACTACCCGGTACCACAACTATCCCAGATTTATATTTAATGAATTAATCTTCTCATCGCTGGAGCCCTCTACACCCTCGCCCACCAACTACTGTGTGTGAGGAGGGCGCTCTGCCCTGTCCATGGGCCCGGGGAGGGACAGACGTCACTTTCAGCCGCTCACTCAAGGATTTGTTGTCGAACGGAAACGGATTTCTGATAATTCGGGAGCAGGAGAGGCAGTGAAACTGGGAAATCCTTCAACATGGAGCCGGTGTGTGAAAGAGTTTCTCCGTATCGCTGTGTTTCCGTTCTGTTGTGGGGAAACCGGTGGGAATTGGCGGTTGTGGAAAAAGGGGGGCGGAGCTGGAAGATGAGAGGCCACTCTCTACTTTGTCTGTCACTCTGACTCTGTCCCCTCCCCTCCCCGCCTCTCGCTCTCTCTCTCTCTCTCTCTCTCTCTCTGCGTCTTTCTCGGGCAGGTCGGGGTGCTGTGTATAAAAGGAGACAGCAGCAGTCGGTGGGTCATTGAGAAGCGACTTGAGTGAAGCAGCATCATGTCTGGCAGAGGGAAAGGAGGCAAAGGACTGGGCAAAGGCGGAGCCGAGCGGCACCGTAAAGTGCTCCGTGATAACATCAAGGATATCACCAAACCAGCCATCCGGCACCTGGCTCGGTGTGCCGGCGTAAAGCGCATCTCCGGGCTGACCTACGAGGAGACCCGCGGGGTGTGAAGGTTTTTCCTGGAGAATGTGATCAGGGACGCGGTCACCTACATCGAGCACGCCAAGCGCAAGACGGTCACTGCCGTGGATGTGGTGTACGCTCTGAAACGCCAGGGCCGCACTCTCTATGGCTTCGGCGGCTGAAAGAACTCGCCCCTTTCTCCCGAGCACAACACAAAGGCTCTACTAAGAGCCACCCACCGCCTCACAGAGGGAGCAGTGACCCGAAAATCTGATGAAATGTCATTGGCCTGAAATGTTAACTCTTTGTCCCCCAGAACGTTCGATTATATTTCGGAGACGCGGGTGGACCAGATTTTCAGCAAATTATTGACAATTCTGGAGGTTAAGTGTGGGGTTGTAGATAAATATTAGGATGCAAACATTAGCACCGCTTGGTCACCGGTTGTACTGCTGGCGGTGGGATTTGTTCAGGAATCAGTGAGCGAGCGGTGTCCGTACCTGTCACACACCGGTAACGTCCAGAGTCAAACCGCACTGTGGAACACAGACTGGGCGGCATCAGGTCAGGAAGAGCGGGTTTGTGACATTAATGGCTGGAGATTAATATCCCCCCTGTGGGTCGGTACTCTGGAAGCGGCGACCTTCCTGAAGTTCCCCATTTCCCCACTCCGAGCCCAGTGAACCCGCTGTTTCTCCGCTGGGAGAAAGCTCTATTCAACTGGCGGGAAGGGGAATCGGGACTGGGAAGGAGCGCGGAGTGAAGGAATTGCTTTGTGTGCAGACAGATACTGGTTTAATTCGCGACAGTTGGAGAAACATGACGGAGAAGGGGAAGAAAGTTGAAGTTACTCGGGGTGTTTCAGACAGAGAGTGCCGGCGCTGTCGCGGTTGTGGCAGATACACAGGGAACGGAAATCTCCCCGCACTCATCCCAGCGGGTGCTCACCCTTCCACAGACACTATGGGTGGCTCTGAAAAGAACCTTTGGGTCACTGGGTACACTTTTTGTCGCTTCATTTGCTGGCCCCGCTGGTTTTCTTGGGCAACAAAACGGCCTGGATATTGGGCAGCACCCCGCCCTGAGCGATGGTCACCTTGCAGCTTGTTGAGCTCCTCGTCATTGCGGACGACCAGCTGCAGGTGTCTGGGGATGATGCGGGTCTTCGTGTTGTCCCGGGCCGCGTTGCCGGCCAGTTCGAGGATTTCAGCCGTCAGATACTCCAGCACAGCAGCCAGGCAGACTGGCGCTCCGGCACCCACCCATTCAGCATAGTTGCCCTTCCTCAGGAGCCTGTGAACACGACCCACCGGGAACTGCAGTCCGGCCCGAGACGAGCGACACTTGGCCTTGGACCGAGCTTTCCTGCCGCCGCCGCTTTTCCCCCGTCCGGAAATTTCCACAATCTCAACAAGTGTTTTACAGAGAATGAGGGAATCCTCCCGCACTCGCCCTTCTTGTACCTTCTGGGGGAATGCTGTGGGGCGCTTCTGATTGGTGGAACAGCGCCTAATGTCATTGGTGGAAGGAGTAACGCAATCAGAGAGCGGCCTTATTCACCAATGAACAGAGGGCAGCGAGAGAAGCGCGGAAAGTAACCGTCAGGTTACTGAAATTTGAAATGCCCGTCAAAAGTTTATTAACTTTTAATTTAATTCTCCGATTTCAGCATTTCTGTGAATTTAACCACCAAAAGCTGATTCGCATTAGCGATCGGCCTGTGTATGAAGTGCATAGGATTTTGGACCGGTCTCTCTTCACCACAAACTGCGGTCTGAGCCGAGACTGCAATGTGAAAAAGTTGTTCTGTGAAAGGACCACGATCCCAGACCCACCGTCTCTTGTGTCCCCGTGAAACGATCATGGACTCGGGTAGAAATGTTAGTCCCATCTTCCATAATAGGAGAATGCGTTTAGCAAACCCTTTTCTCCACAACAAGTGAAACAGTGACAACAAACCCCGAACACCTTCTTCACAATAACTGACTTTACACGGCAGTTGATTGGGAGAAGTGTTTGATCAGGGGACACACTGACGGGGAGGGAGAAGATGAAGCTCCGCTGCCCGCTCGTTTACCTGACGGCAGTGTACAGACGATTATTGGTAGTTGGCGCGGAGGGACAGGTCTGTGTTGGAACTTATGCGTGTTTTGTGTGGAATCGTCCTATGAGACAGCCCGCATGCGTGCTGGGCTGAATCGTGCACAGAATCGCCAGGGACACACAAGGGGATATCAACGGGGTATGAAGAAACGCTAATGTAACAGAACAGTGAACAGGAGGGCACAGCTGTTTCGTCTGGCGTGTTGCTGGCTCTTAAAAGAGACTTTTGTGGTGGTTGTTGCCGAGGCCGGGTTCAGGCGCGCTCCCCGCGGATGCGGCGGGCCAGCTGGATGTCTTTGGGCATGATGGTGACTCGCTTGGCGTGGATGGCGCACAGGTTGGTGTCCTCAAAGAGCCCCACCAGGTAAGCCTCGCTGCCTCCTGCAGGGCCATGACGGCCGATCTCTGGAAGAACAGGTCTGTCTTGAAGTCCTGAGCGATCTCCCGCACCAGGCGCTGGAAGGGCAGTTTGCGGATGAGCAGCTCGGTGGATTTCTGGTAGCGCCGGATCTCCCTCAGAGCCACGGTGCCGGGCCTGTAGCGATGGGGCTTCTTCACTCCGCCCGTGGCTGCAGCGGTCTTCCGCGCTGCTTTGGTAGCCAACTGTTTGCGGGGAGCTTTCCCTCCGGTCGATTTGCGCGCTGTCTGTTTGGTCCGGGCCATTCTCCTTCAACAGTCGGAACACAGACTGAAATACAGGGACTGGAATGACGGAGCCGGCTCTGGGACCGGCTTTTAACGTGTTGCTGAAGAGCCGCCCCACAGCCTCTGATTGGCTAGAGTTGAAGTGTCTATTATAGAGTTCCGGCACTGCGATTGGCTGCAGTTCCCTCATCAGTTTCCAACAGTCCGGCGGGAGAACATTATCTGTGACCAAATACAGTGACTGAGGTTCGGACTTTAGCCAATCAGATTGCAGTGCGATTGGCTGCCGGTGGAAATTCAAATCGCCCGCCAATTTCAGAGCAACCGGGAACTGTGCTTGAGGGAAATGTTCTTACAATTCATAGACTCGCAAAAACATATCCAATTTCACCGTCATTTAAATCATCGATGTAAATATTATTTTCCTGAATGAGCTGAATCTGAATGTATGCAGCACATTTACGCAATCGCTTCCTAAATTGCCGGAATTCAGTTCTGCGGGAGACGGAGAACAGGCGAAGAGGATCGGGACCAATATAAATTTTACGGCATTCACAAAGGGCTTTATGGGAATGACCGAAGCCGCAGGTGCAGTTTTAAATGCTCACAGGAATCTGCAGTGAACTCTTATGTTCAACGGTGGATATGTCAACGAAAGCATTGAGCAAAATCAAACTATTAAAGTCTCTGTCCACTCATGCTGCCGGGTCACTGCTCCCTCTGTGAGGCAGTGGGTGGCTCTGAGAAGAGCCATTGTGTTGTGCTCGGGAGAAAGGGGCGAGTGTTTCAGCTGCCGGAGCCATAGAGAGTGCGGCCCTGGCGTTTCAGAGCGTACACCACATCCATGGCAGTGACCGTCTTGCGCTTGGCGTGCTCGGTGTAGGTGACCGCGTCCCTGATCACATTCTCCTGGAAAACCTTCAGCACCCCGCGGGTCCCCTCATAGATCAGCCCCGAGATGCGCTTGACGGCGCCACGCCGGGCCAGGCCCCGGATGGCTGGTTTGGTGATGCCCTGGATTTTATCACGGAGCACTTTACGGTGCCGCTTGGCTCCGCCTTTGCCGAGTCCTTTGCCTGCTTTCCCTCTGCCAGACATGATGTTGCTTCACTCAAGTCGCTGCTCAATGACCCACCGACTGCTGCTCTCTCCTTTTATACACAGCGCCCGACCTGCCCGAGAAAGGCGCAGAGAGAGAGAGAAGAGGCGGGGAGGGGAGGGGAGGGGACAGAGTCAGAGAGACAGACAGAGCAGAGAGCGGCCTCTCATCTTCCCGCTCCACCCCCACTTTCCTACACCCGCCAATTTCCAACGGTCAGTCCACAAAAGAAACGAAACACAGCGCGGGGAACATTTTTATAATCGCGCGGTATCCACTTTGAAGATCAGTCAGTAATATCAGTGAATAAATTAATTAACACGTTGTTTCGTCTCCTTCTAGTCCACCCCCCGAGGCTGATCCCTCTCCTTACAACACTCCACCCAGATGGTTCAGTATTTTAGTGTCACCTTATCCCGGCTGAATTGGGGAAACACCTGTGTTGGGCTTTGGGCTGTGAGGTGAGGAATCTCCATCAGTATTTCCCACTCACAGACGCTCTCTTCCGGCACCTGTGTGAAGGAAACGGCCTTGAACGGAGCCTGGAGCCGAAAACATCCCCAGTCCGGACATCGCATTCTCAATTTTTTTTTTATTTCGGACCGTGGGGACGGGACGGGTGCAGCGAATGTCAGCAAGGTACCGGTGATCCAGGGGTTTATGATTTCCTCCGAAATCTGAGCCCGATCCCGGGATAGGAATTCGGGATCAGCTCTTTCTCGAGAGATGAGGGTGGCTCTGAGAAGAGCAGTTGGGTTCAGGCCTTTACAAGTTGCGCTTTTTAATTTACTTCTTTTTGCCCGCTGCCTTCTTGGGTTTCGCTGCTTTCGGCTTCGGCTTGGCTTTCACCGATTTCTTGGACTTTGGGGCTGCGACCTTGCCGTGGCTCTTGGCTTTCTTCTGCGCCGCCTTCTTCGCCGCTGGTTTCTTAGCTGCCGCTTTTTTAGCCGCTGGTTTCTTAGCGAGAATTTTCTTGGCCGCCGATTTCTTGGCTCCAGACTTCTTCGTAGGAGATTTCTTGGACGCTGGTTTCTTGCTGGGAGATTTCTTTACCGCTGGCTTCTTGGGCGCTGGTTTCTTCGACTTATTCATCAATTTCACCGAACGTTTCTCCTTAGCGGCCTTGAAGATGCCGGAGAAGCCCACGCCCTTGGTCTGAAGCAGGGAGCCTGTTTCCACTTTCCTCTTGATGCTCAACTTGATCTGGGCGCTGCGCTTCACCACATCGACGCCTCTGTCGGCCAGAGCCTTCTTGATGGCGATCGCGGACATTCCCCTCTTATCGGGACAACCCGCCACAATCTGGTCGATTTGATCAGCTTGGGACCGGCTGGCTTGTTCCGGGCGGGAGCCGCCTTCTTCTTGGGAGCCTTGGTTTGGGCGGCGGGCGCGGCTGGAAGAGCCGCTTCGGCGGCTGCGGTCTCGGTCATGTCGGCGACTCTGCACAAACTCTCTCTGACACTCGGAAATGAAGCGAGAGGGGGCGGCACAGAACTTAAAGGCAGCGAGCGGACGGGGCGGAGACATCCTGCTGTCAGCTACCTGCCGCTCCGTGTCTCTGTGTTTCTCTCTCCTCAAAAGTTCTCCGATTCCAATTAAAATCGGACAGCCCGGAGACCCAGACTGGTCCCGGTCAGTGTCTGAGGCCGGAATGTTTGCTGTAAACAAAGTTTGATCCGAATTAAAGACGGCGCTTTCCATTTAAACCCGTTTCATTGCTGCACTGCCCGCGTTCTCTCCCCGATCGCTGACATGTTCGCTGCTTTTCGACTGAAATATTGAAACCAACTCAAACTTTGCGGGTAATTCCCACTTCAGGACTGGGCTGAGGAGCGGGGCGATCCCGTGAGAGGGAAATCTTTTCATTTTCCACAGGAGGGACCGGGAAATCCGGCGATGTCATCGGACCCACAAACACAGTGACACCACTCTAAGCCGCCCGCCTATTTAACACACTCTTTCTGACACAATGTTCACAATTGCACCTTCACAGCACAAACTGTGGGCCCGATGCACAGTTCCCAGGACAGGTTTCCCTCTCCGCTCCACTTATGCTGCCAATTCTCGGGGGTTACCTGTAGTTTCTCAGCTAAGTAACTGTTGAACACTCCGAGTCCGACGCTTCTCACGGTCTCTGATCCCTGGATTGGGGTTGGCCTCACCTCTTCCTTACCGGAGCTGCACTTTCAGTTTAAACAGGAGACCAACACCGTTCACAGTCTCTGCTGTGTGATCAGCAATATTTTGTATAATCGACACCAAACCTCCTGACTTTTCTCTTCAATTCCCCGGACAATACCACAAATCTGTTAGAGTTTCTTGAAGAGGTAAACAGGAGGATTGATGAGGGCAGGGCGGTGGATGTTGTCTGTATGAACTTTAGCGAGGCCTTTGACCAGAATATCAAAGTCAAAGTCGAGTCTCTTATAACATCGACAAGTCTATGTACAATGATGATCTTCCTTGCAGAAGCATCACAGGCACATCACGTCAGAGACACATCATTCACCTGAAACCCATAAGTGACACATACTTTATACGAGGTCCCCCATGGAGGGATAGTCTGGAAGGAGAGATCATACGGGAACCAGGGGGATGTCGCTCAGAGGATACAGAACTGCCGTGATGGTGGGAGGCAGAGGGAGACGGTAGAGGGCTGTATTTCGGACTGGAGGCCTGTGCCCAGTGGCGGGTCACAAGGATCGGTGCTGGGCCCATTGTTGTTCCTCATTTATATGAACGATTTGGATGAGAATGGACGAGACGTGGTTGGTCAGTTTGCAGATGTCACTGAACCAGGTGGTGTGGTGGAGAGTGAAGAGGGTTATCAAACATTTCAGGGGGGTCTTGGTCAGCTGGGGAAGTCGGCTGAGGAATGGTAAATGTCATACAATCCAGGTCAGTGTGAGCTGTTGCAATTCGTGAAGTCAAACCATAGAAAGATTTTGTGAACACTGCCCAGTCTATCACGAAAACCAGCCTCTCCTCCATTGACTCTGTCTACATGCCCTGCTGCCTCGGGAAAGCAGCCAACATAATCAAAGGCACATCCCACCTTGGTATTTCCTTCACCCGCCCCCCCCCCCCACTTCCATCGGGAAGAACATAGAAAGTACTGAGAACATGTATCGCCAGGCCCAAGGACAGCTTCTCTTCCGCTGCTGTAAGACTCTCGAACGGACCTCTTGTATGATCAAGGTGAACTCTTGATCTCTTCACCTGCCACGTACCCTGAATTATCTCGATGATGGGAAGCAGAGGCTGATGGCTGAAGTTTAGAAAAGTGTGAGCTGATGCATTTTGGACAGTCAGACCAGGGTGGGTCTTGTACATTGAATGACAGGGCACCAAGGAGTGTGTGGACAGAGGGAGCTGGGAGTACAAGTACACAGTTCGCTGAAAGTGGCCACACCAGTGGACAGGGTGGTGAAGAAGCCGTTTAACGCGCTGGGGTTTGTCATTCAGGGCATCGAGTTTAGGAGTGGGGACATCATGTTGCAGTTGTGTAAGTCGTTGGTGAGTCGCACTTGGAGTATGATGCACAGTTTTGGTCACCCTGCTATAGAAAAGATGTTGTCAAGCTGGAGAAGGTGCAGAAGGGATTCAAGAGGATGTTGCCTGGATGACAGTGCCTGAGTTATAGGGAGAGGCCTGAGTTGGCCACGCTGGATCTTTATTCCTTGGAGTCTAAGAGAATGAGGGGTGACCTCATAGACGTTTCTAAAATCATGAGGGGTATTGATAGGGTGGATGGTCATTGACTTTTCCCCAGGGGTGGGTAGTCCAGAACCAGAGGGCACAGAGGGGGGAGATTTGATAGGAACCTGAGAGGTAAATTCTTTACACAGAGAGCTGTGATCACCTGGAATGAGTTGCCAGAGGAAGTGGTCGAGTCAGGTACAATTGTACCATTTCAGAGGCACTTGGATAAGTACATGGACGGGAGGGGTTTGGAGGGTTATGGGCTGAACGTGGGCAACTGGAACGAGCAGGAGGATGCTGTGGTCAGCACTGACCAGTTGGGCTGAAGGGCTTGTTTCTGTGCCGTTTTACTGTCTGACTCATCATGGACTTGCACCTGATTTGTTACCAGAGAACAGCAACAGGCCCTTCGACACACGATTTTGGGCTAAACTAGTTTAGTTGGTAATTAAAATCCGAAATTAATCTACACCCTTCTACCTGCACAATATCCCTTCCCCTCCATTCTCTGCACATCCATGTGCCTCTCAAACACCTCTATCATATTTACCTCCACTACCACCCCTGATAGCGAGTTCCAGGCACCCACCATTCTCTGTGGAAGAAAAAATCTCGCACTGCACATCTCCTTTAAACTTACCTCTCTCACTTTAATTGCATGTCCTCTGGTCTTAGATATTTCGGCCCTGGGAAAAACATCCCTGTTGCCTACTCTGTCTATGCATCTCATAATCTTCTCAACCTTTATCAAGTCTACTGCCACTCCAGGTAAAATATTCCAAGTTTGTCTAACCGCTCCTTATAGATCATATCCTCTAATCCAGGCAGCATTCTTGTAAACCTATTGTGCACCCTCTCCGAAGCCTCCACATCTTTCCTATAATGGGGCAACCAGAACTGAAGGCAGTACTTCAGATGCAGCCTAACCAGAGCTTTGTAAGTCTGCAACATAACTTCCCATCTCTTGAACTCAGTGTCTCAACTAATAAAGGCAAGCATGCCACCCTATCAACCTGTGCAGTCGCTTTCTGGGAGCTGTGGACTTGGACCCCAAAATCCCTCTGTACACCAACAATGTGAAGGGTCTTGTAAAGGAAGTGGTTGAGACTGGTACGATAACAACATTTGAACGTCACCTGGACAGATGTATGGATAAGGAAGGGTTAGTGGGATATGGGCTAAATGTTTGAAAATGGGACTAGTTCAGAAAGGCATCTTGGTCGGAATGGACTGGTTAGGCCTCTTTTAACTGCTAATTTTCCATTACGAACCTTTCAGACTCACTTTGCAAAGCCCCCGCAGCCACTTTCTCAATGTTTGTTTGGAAAGCCATCCCAGGAAAACGGTTACTGTTTATATTTTCACATTTCTGACGAGCTGTTTCTAAGTTTCCTTCTCAGATTTTGTGCATTTTTATATAATCTTCTCCCTCGGTTACAATTTCCATTTCCCTTCCACAGTGAAGGACTTTGTATCGAAATGTCTCTCTCTGAAGCTCTTTATTTCAGGAGAGTTGCAGCAATGTCTCTGCAACACTGACAGGGATCCCTGCGGCTCCTCTGATTGACAGCTCGCTCCGCCCCGCCTCCCGGGCTGCCGCCTCCATCACGTGACAGGCAGCGAACCGGCCGAGCCGTGTGCACGGTGACGTCATGGACGGCGTTTCCCAGCAACGGGCTGGTCGGGGGGTGGGGCGGCGGCGAGGCCTGGGCACGGGGGTGTGGGTGAGTCTTCCCCTGGGGGGTGCGGCAGCTCCCCGGGGCCGGGCGGCAGCGGCCGGGGGTGGGGCCCGTGTGCACGGTGCCCGGGGCCCGGGGGTGGTGGGGGGTCGCACTGAAGGGAGAGCGAGTGGGGAAGGAGGCCGAAGGGTCGCCGCCTTCAGTAGCGGGGCAGAGAAGGGAAGAGCAGAGAGGGGCCGGGAGCCGGGGGCGGCCGGGACGGACACTGGAGAGGCCGCAGCGGGCCTGCGCTTCCAGTGCTGTCTCTGCCCCCGCTGGGCAGCCTGAGGATGCAGGGCCCGGGGGTTGATCCCCCCTGTGATCAGATCCCATGGGCTGGGAAGGGGAAGCATTGAGCCGGCTGAAGCTGCGCTGAAACGGCCGCTGCAGAGAACCTGCTCCCTCCAGTCGGCGCCTCGACACCAGCCGACAGGGGCTCCCGGGGGCAAACCAGGGCAGCAGCTCCTGACAACATCCGGCAGGTTGGGCAGCATCTGCGGGGAGAGAAGCAGAGGTTCAGCCCCGCGTCTCAGCTCTGGTTCTGTCTCCACAGACGCTGCCTGAGCTGCTGAGGGATCCCAGAGGGGGTTGCCTCGGTCTGGGGCTTCCTGTATCTGCGGGGATTTGTTTACTTCCCATCTGATTCAAAGGGTCCTGCGGTCCAGGGCTAAACTGAAGTGGGGCCGGTCTGTACCTGCTGGGGTTAGAAGAATGAGAGGTGATCCCATCGGCTTCTCCAGTGGTTTGCAAGGTGATGTGGAGAAATAGAGGCCTTTGGCATCCTTTGGCATCCTCACATCCCTGCCGTTTCAGACAGGAGGCCTGTGACCAGTGGTGTACCGCAGGGACCGGTGCTGCTCCTCTGTTGTTGGTCAAATACATTAATGGATTAGATGATAATGATTAATAAGTTTAGAGATGACTCCAGAATTGGTAAGGCTTCACAAAGATGCAGATAAACCTGGGAATGACGGATGGAATTTAGCTCAGTCAAGAGCAAAGTGTTGCATTTTGGCAAGTTAATCCAGGGCAGGACCATGGCAAGGGCCTGCAGATTGTTGCAGGACAGAGAGACCTCTGTGCATGGTTCTGTGAAAGTGGTGACACAGGCAGTCCGTGTGGGGAAGGAGGCGCTGGGCACGCTTGCCTTCAGGGCACTGAGTGCAAGACTCAGGATGTCAGGTTACAACTGTACAAGATGTTGGTGAGAATTCATTTGGAGCACTGTGTGCAGTTTTGGTCACCCAGCCACAGAAAGTATGTGTTTCAGCTGGAGAGTGTGCAGCAAAGACAAGGACGTTCCCGGGACTGGAGGGCTGGAGTTACAAGGAGAGGCTGGAGAGGCTGCAGCTGTTTTCCCTGCAGTGTTGGGGGCTGCAGGGTAACCGTGTAGAAGTGTTTAAAATCATGAGGGGCACAGACAAGGTGACTGTCCACAGTCTCTTCCCAGAGTTGGGGAGTATAAACCCAGAGTTAAGGTGAAAGGGGAGACGTGTAAAAGGGAGCTGAGGGGCAGTTTTCCACACACACGTTCGTGGGGATGTGGAGGAAGCTGTAGCGGTGGGTAGTTACAGTTACACTTAAAACACATTCAGACAGGTACATGGATCAAAAAGGTTTAGAGGGGCCAAACGCAGGCAGATGGAACTGGCCCAGGTAGGCAACTTGGTCAGCAATGATGTGTTGGGCTGAAGAGCCTGTTTCCGTGCTGTATAAATCTCTAACTCTATTTTGGGAAGTTAAACCAGAGCAGGATGTTCACAGTGAATAGCAGGGTCCTGGGGAGTGTTGCTGAGCACAGACACCTTGTGTGTTCCTGCCTCCACCACCTCCTCTAGCAGCTCATCCAGGTACCAACTATTCTCTGTGTGAAATATTTACCCCTCAGATCCCCTTTAAACCTGCTCCCTCTCACCTTAAACCTGTGCCCTCTAACTTTAACCACCCATATCATGGGAAGCAGGCACTAGCTCTCTTCCCCATCTGTGCCTCACAGTTTTATACACCTCTATTACGTCACCTCTGAGCCTCCTTCACTCCAGGGAAAACGGACCCAGCCGATCCAATCTCTCCTGAAAGCTCAAGCCCTCCAATCCAGGCAACATCTTCTCTGCACCCTCTCAAGCGTAATAGCACCTTTCCTGTAGTGTGGTGACCAGAACTGTCCACAACACTCCGAGTGTGGCCTGACCAACGGTTTGTGCAGCTGCAACGTGCCCAACTCGGTTCTATAATTCAGTGGCTGATGAGGGCAGCATGTCAGCCGTGGTCTTCATCATCCTGTCTACCTGTGTTGTCACTTTCAGGGAACTGTGGAACAACACTTAAAAAGCATCTGCACAGGTTATTGAATGAGCAAGGCATGGAGGGATGTGGGATTAATGCAGGCAGGCAGGATTGCTGGAGATAGATGTGGTGGTCAGCAGAGACGTGATGGGCCGAAAGGCCTGCTCTTGTGCTGTAGACCCCTGTGACCACTACACCCCACCACTGCCTGCAGTGACTTTGGCTGCCTGGCTCTCAGCTCTGAGCTTGTCTCACTGAACTCCTTGTCCTCTGAGATGAGACTTGTACCCTCCCACTGTGACCAAGTTGTCCCTCTCACCTTCAGCCTATTCACTCTGGTTTTAGTCACCGCTACCCTGGGAAAAAGGTTGTGACCACTCACCCTATCTGTGCCCCTCATGATTTATCTACCTCTGTAAGGTCATCCCTTGGCCTCCTACATTCCAGGGGAAAATGCCCCAGCCTATCCAGTCTCTCCTTATAATGCAAGCCCTTCATTTCCAGTAACATCCTGGGGAATCTCCTCTCCAGTGCAGTCACCCCCTTCCTGTAGTGTGGCACCAGAAGTGTGCACACGGTTCCAGCTGTGGTCCAACTAATGTTTTATAAAGTCCTTCCAAGACGTCTGTTCTGTGCCCAGCTGATGAAGGCAGGCATCCCATCGGCCGCCTTCACTCTATCTCCCTGTTTCTGCCATATTCAGGGGGTCTCTGTACTTGTACATCACTGTCCCTTTATTCCTCAACACTCCCTCAAGCCCCACCGTTCATGGGGTGTCTGACCCTTAGTTAACTCTCCCTCACAGTTCTCAGGATTAAATTCCATCTGGCATTGCCCTGCCCAATTTCCCGGCTGATCCATATCGTTCTGTAGTCACTGGTGACACTTCCTACATTCATAGCCAGGTTGTTCCTTGGTGTGTATCACAGACATCAGTGATCCCAGCACCAATCCCTGTGGTACAGCATTGGTCACAGACTTCCAATGAGAAAACCAACCCTCCACCACCACCCTCTGCCTCCTATCACCAAGCTCATTTTAGACCCAATTTGCTGACGTGCCTCGGATCCCATGGGCTGTAACTTCCTGAGCCAACCTCCCATGGCTGAACTGTCACAGAGTCAGAGAGTTTTATAGCAGGGAAACAATACCTTCGGCCCAACTTGTCTGTGCCGACCAAGTTGCCTCCCTGAGCTGTTCCCATCTGCCTGTGTTTGGCCCATGTCCCTCGAAACCTTTCCCATCCATGGACCTGTCCAAATTTATTTAAAGTGTAATTGTTCCCACCTCTGCCACTTCCTTTGGCAGCTCTTTCCATATCCCCATCACCTAATGTGTGGGAAAGTGTGCTTGATGGGACCCATTTAAAACCCCCCTCACCTGAAACCTCTGCTGTCCAGTGTTAGACTCCCCTACCCTGGGGAGAAAGACTGACCACCTCATCGATGCCCCTCATGATGTGATGAACCTCTACAAGGTCACCCCTCTGCCTCTTATGCTCCAGGGAAAAACACCCCCATCATCTCAGACAGGTTAATGTGTTTGTGAATCTTTCCTGCCCCCGTCCATCTTACTGACATCCTTCTTGTAGCTGGGCGACCAGAACTGCACACAGTGCGCTCACCGGCACAGCCCCAGTCACTGCAGTACAGCAACACCATCACCACTTTGCACTAAAGTGAACGTTTTTGTTTGAATTGTGTTCTTTCTTATAAAAGTCGTGTATGGTTGATGTTTAATTGATGTTTTTATTTAGAATGCTGCTTATCTGATGCTGTGTCTGTGTGATGCTGCTGCAGGGAAGTGCTTCACTGCACCTGTGCACACATGTATTTGTGCCTGTGAACATAAACTCGACTTAGACCTGTCCAGTTATCGAGTCACAGAGTAACACAGCACGTAAACAGGCCTTTGGCCCAACTCGTCTGTTCCCACCAAGGTGCCCATCTGAGCTAATCCCATTTGCCCATCTTGGGCCCACAACCCTCTGAACCCCTCCTGTCCGTGTACTTATCCAAATGTCTTTTAACTGTTGCTGTTGTACAATGATGTCACGTGATGGACCCCTGTACTCAGTGATAAAAACATGCACGCCAAATGCCGCCTTCACCCTGTCCACTTGTGTTGCCACATTCAGGGAACGATGTACTTGTACCCAGAGGAGTCTCGGTCCAACACCACTCTCCAGGGCCCTGCCGTTCACTGTGCAAGTCCTGACCTGGTTTCACTTACCAAACACTTTGCACTTGTCTGAGTTAAATTCCATCTGCCGTTCCTTCACCCACATTCCCAGTTGATCGAGATCCTGCTGTAATCTTCAGATAATCTTCTTCACCGCCCATTACACCATCAACGTTGGTGCCACCTGAAAACTTACTGAGTCAGTCACTGAGATTGGTGATGGATTGCCCTGTTGTTTGACATCTATATTAATGATTTGGACGGGAATATAGATGTCAAACAACAGGAGGTGTGTTAACATGGGCTGAAGACTGGTTATCACACAGAAGACAGAGACGGAATAAACAGGTGTGTTTCAGGCTGGCAGGATGTAACTAGTGGAGTGTCCCAAGGATCAGTTCTGGGCCCTCAATATTTTACTATCAACTTAAATCACCTGGAAGAGCGGACAGAGGGTGAGGTATCCAAGTCTGTCAGTCACAGGGAAACAGGTGGGAGGGCATGTTGTGGTGGGGACATTTGGTCTCTGCAACAGGATATAGAGGGGTTGGGTGTGTGGGAGAACACCTGGTCAGTGTAGTTTAATGTGGGGAAGCGTTAGGCCATGCACTGTGGCAGGAGGAATCAAAGGGCAGACTGTTATTGATGTGGAGAGAAGTTGCAGATGGGTGAAACAGAGAGGGATCCAGGGGTTGTCCTGCACAAGTTACAAAGAAAGTAACAGACAGTTGCAGCAAGTGGTTCAGAAGGTAACTGGCATGTTGGCATTTATTGCTGGGTGGTTGGTGCAGAAAAATAGACAAGTGTCGTTGTGGTTGTCAGACAAGTGCACAGTGATGGGTTTGGGAAGTTCCAGCAGGCCGGGACATACACAGTGAATGGGACGGTCCTGGGGAGTGTTAGTGAACAGTGAGACCTTGGGTACAGGTACATAGTGCCCTGAAAGTGACAGCACAGGTCGACAGGGTGGTGAAGAAGGTGCACTCAATGCTCATCTTCATTGACCAAGGTATTGAGAGGAGTTGTACGTCACAGTTGTAGAATTCGTTAGTTCGGCAACCCTTGGAGCACTGTGTGAAGTTCTGGTCACCACACTGTGGGAACGTTGTGATTCAGCCGGAGATAGTGCAGAAAACATTCACAGGATTGTTGCCAGACTTGGAGGGCTGGAGTTACAAGGAGAGGTTGGATGGGCTGGCACTGTTTTCCCTGTACCAAAGGGGGCTGTGTGGAGACCTGATGGAAAGTTATAGATCGGGTAGACAGTCAGAATCTGTCTCCCAGGGTGGAAATATCAAGTACTAGAAGCACAGCTTTAAGGAAAGAGGGGAAAGTTTAAAGGAGATGTGTGGGGCAAGTTTTGTTTTCTACACTGGTGGGGCCTGGAATGGGCTGCCGTAGGGAGAGGTGGAAGCAGGTATAACAGTGCTGCTTGAGAGGCTTTGGGATAGACACATGAATATACAGGGGATGGAGGGATATGGGTCACGTGCTGGCAGAAGGGATTTAGTTTTATTTGGTACTGCGTTCACCACAGACGTGGTGGGCTGAAGGGCCTGTCCCTGTGCTCTACTGTTCTGTGTGCAGTGACCGGGAACTCTTTTGATAGGTTGTTCTCTCGGCACATGTGAGACTGCAGGATAGTGTTTACCACCCTGGTGCCAGGGTCAAGGACGTCTCTGAGCAGGTCCAGGACATTCTGAAAGGGGAGGGTGAGCTGCCAGAGGTCGTGGTCCATATTGGCACTAACAACATAGAGACAAGGTTGTGCAAAGAGAATTTAGGGAGTCAGGTAGTAAGGTAAGTAGGTTCTCTAGGGTGACAATCTCAGGATTACTTCCTGTGCCACATACTAGCAAGGTAAGAAATAGGAAGGTACTACGATGGAGCTGGTTCAGGAGGGAGGGCTTCAGGTACAGGGATCATTAGGCTCCCTTCCATGGTAGGTAGGACCGGTGCAAGGAGAATGGGTTTCACCTAAACTGGAGGGGAACTGATGTCCTTACAGAGGAGTTCAGCTGTGCTACTCCGGAGGGTTAAAACCAGCGTGACAGAGGGGTGGGAACCAGCGCAGTAGGTAAGAAGGGGCATTGAGGGGAAGGAGAGGTGAGGTCCCGTGACACTGAAAAGAAGTCCGGGCAGGGCCAGGCAAATGATCCAGGTGGTGGTGAGGGGCTGAAGTGTGGTTATTTCAATGCAGGCAGTGTTACGGTCTGGATCAGTACATGGTACTGTGATGTTGTGGCCAATACAGACATTTGGTTGTGAGAAGGGAAGGACAGGCAGCAACATTCCAGGGTTCAGATGTTTGAGACACAGTACAGAGGGAGGTAAACGAGGTGGTGGAGCTGCACTGCTGATCAGGCAGAATGTCACAGCAGCACTGAGGCAATGTGGGGAGAGCTCAGGAATGAGGATGGTGCAGTCACTGTGATTGGGTTACACTGCAGGCCTCCCAATAGCCAGCAGGAGAGAGAGGAACAGACACACAGGCAGGTTATGGAAGGATGGAAATAAGTGTTGTTGTGGGTGACTTTAGTTTCCCCAATACTGACTGGAACTCCCTTAGAATCTGTCAGGTGTGTCCAGGAGGATTTCCTGAAACAGTCTGTGGACAGTCACACCAGGGAAGGGGAACATACTCGACCTTGTGTTGGGAGTGAGTCCGGCCAGGTGAGCAGAGTTTCAGTTGGAAAGTCTTGGGGAACAGTGATCATAAGTTTCCAGACAGTTATTTATAAGGATAAGACTGGACCTGTGGGTGGGGGAAGAGGGCAATCAGGGACGGCCAGTTCCAGCAGTTCTCGGCAGGGGCTGGGGAGAGCAGACTGGGAGAAGACTGGGCAAGTATACCTCTGACATGTGGGAGTCAGGTAAAGGCCGGCTGGTCAGATTTCAGGACCTCTCTCTCCCTGTGCGGAAGGAAGACAAGGATGGGACGGTTCGGGAACCGAGGACGATGAGATGTTGTATTTAGTCAAAAAGTAAAAGGAAAACAGATGTCAGATTCAGGAAGCTGAAAGTGGTCGGGCCTTCGAGGAACATGGAGGGAGCAGGAAAGGGCTCAGGCTGGGAACCAGGAGGGTCAACAGGGGCTGTGAGATGTCCTTGGTGAGTGGGATTAAAGACAATCCCAAGGCATTTTACACACACATTACAAACTACAGGGTCACGAGGGAGAGGGCAGGATCACCCAAGGACAGGGGAGGAAATTTATGCCTGGAGCCAGAGGAAGTGGGGAGGTACTAAAGAAGTACTTCACATCGGTGTTCACCAAGGAGAAGGACGTGGAGGGCAGTGAGATCAGGGAGGGGGATGGTGATAATCCAGGGCATGTTGATATCAGGGAGGAGGTGGTGTTGAGTCTCCTGAAGAGCACGGAGGTGGATAACTCCGCACACAGACTGACGGGATCTTTCCCAGGTTATTGACAGTGAAAAGAGAGGAGATTGCTGGGGCCCTGACAGAGATCTTTGTATCCTCTTTAGGTACAGGGGAGGTCCCAGAGGACTGAGGAATAGCCAGTGTTGTTCCTCTTTAAGCAGGGCCACAGGGACAAACCAGGAAATTATAGGCCGGTGAGCCTGACATCAGTTGCAGGGAAATTACTGAATAAGATCCTTAGGCATCGGATCTACTCACATGCGGAAAAGCATGGACGTGTGAAGGACAGTCAGAGTGGCTTTGTGTGGGGGAGGTCACGTCTTACAGACTCGAGTGTGTGAGGTGATGAAGATGATTGATGAGGGGAGGGCAGCGGGTGAGGGATTCATGGACTACAGTAAAGTTTTCCACAGGTTCCCTCATGGCAGGCTGATCCAGAAGGTAAAAGACAGACGGGATCCATGGAGAATCGGCCGGTTGGATGCAAAACTGGCTTGGCCACAGAAAAGAGAGTCCAGGGGTGGAGGGTATTATTGTGTCTGGAGGTGGGGCCTGTTGTCTGTGATATCCGCAAATTATATGAACAAAAATGCTGATTAGTAAGTTAACAGATGACAGAAAGTGCTGAAGTTGTGGACGGTGAGGAAGGTTTTCAAAGGAGTCAGCAGGATATCGACCAGCTGGGAATGTGGGCAGACAAATGGCAGACATTTAATCCAGACAAGTGTGAGGTGTTGTATTTCGGAATGTCAAATGTGAGAGGAAAGTACAGAGTAAATGGCAGGACCATGGTGAGGCTGCACGGAGTATTGTGTCCAGTTTTGGTCACCTTGTTGTGGGGAAGATGTTATTAAACCAGAACAAGTGCAAAACAGACTTCCCAGAATGTTGCCTGGACTTGGGGCTGAGTTACAAGGAGGGGTCGTGTAGACTGGGACTTTATTCCCTGGAACGTAGGAGATTCAGGGGTGACCCGATAGAGGTGTACGAGGTCATGAGGGGCATAGACAGGGTGAAAACAATGTGTTTCTCCCAGGGAGGGGGTACTTAAAACAAGAAGGCGCAGGTTTAAGATCAGGGCAGCTTCTTCACACAAAGGGTGGAGTGTATTTGGAATGAGCTACCAGAACTACTGGTTGAGATGGGCACATTAGCAACATTTAAAAGCCATCTCGATCAGTACTTGGAGAGGAGAGGTTCAGAGGGCAGATGGGACCAGCTCGCTGGGCAACACAGTCGGCATGGACAAGTTGGGCTGAAGGGCCTGTTTCTGTGCTGTGTGACTCTCTGACCCTGAGCAGCATTGATGTCCTGTGATTACGGGGAGCAAATCCACAGCTCCCTGAAAGTGAAACCACAAGTAGTGAGGGTGGGAAAGGCAGCGTACGGCATATCTGTCGTCATCAGTTGGGCTGCTAGTTAACCAGTCGGGATGTCATGTTGCAGCTGCACAAAACTTTCACTGGGCCACATTTGGTGCATTGTGTGCTGATCTGGTCACCCCCCCCCTTACAGGAAGGATGTCGAGGCTTTGGAGGAGGTGCAGCAGAGGTTCGCCAGGATGCTGCTGGATTACAGACCATCAGCTGTAAGGAGAGGTGGGACAAACCTGGGATGTTTTCTCTGCAGCGTTGGAGGCTGAGGGGAGGCCCAAATGAAGTACAGAAAACTGAAAGGCAGAGACAGGCCAGAGAACAGTCATTTTTCCGGCGTGCAAATGTCAAATCCCAGAGGATTTGGCTTTAAGGTGAGAGGCGGAGAGTGGAAAGGAGATTTACGTGGCAAGTTATGTTTTTTAAAAACCCACAAGGAGTGGAGGGTACTTGGGATGTGCTGACAGGGGAGCAGATACAACAGCAACATGAAGGGGCATTCAGACAGGCCCATGAACAGGCAGGAACTTGGGGACACACACCACGTGCAGGCAGATGTGCAGTTTAAATTGGCATCATGCTTGGCACACACACACGGTGAGCCTAGGGGGCTGTTCCTGTGCTGTTCTATAAAGTGTTCACTGCTGGGTCTGAGGCCCAGTGGGCAAAGGGTCAAAGGGGGATTGGAGGAGTTATTTTAATCCTACACTGGGTGTGGTTCTCATCTAGGACACTGCCTGCAGGGGTGGCAGGAACACCCAATCAAGGTGTTCAAAGGGGAATTGGACCGGTCCTTCAGGGGGAATAACCTGGGGGAATAGAGTGGGGTAACGGACTGATGGGATTGTTGTACTGGTAGCTGGCACAGACTTGATGGGTTGAATGGTCTGCTCCTGTCCCAGCACGAACCTGTGACCAGTAATGGTCTGAAAAAGACAGTCCAGTCCCCTGTGAACCTCCTAAAGTCCAGGGTGGACACAGTCAGTGTGTGTAACAAGGACACACTTCTGTAAAAACACTGCACTGTATTCCAAGCACACTGAGTGCTAGAGCACAGCACCGGCCAGTGAGGACACAGACCAGTACAACACCCAGCTCTCTAATACAGGGACAGAGATTCAACAAAACACAACACTGATGGCCCAGAGCTGGACAATCCCAGCACTGCACTGTAACTCTGACCTATAAGCATCATCTGCACTGTACTGTAAGGGCACAGACCTTTACAACAGCCGGCACTGTACTCTAAGGGCTCAGACCTTTACAATAGTCGGCACTGTTTTCAACATTCATCACTGTACTATATGACCGCAGACATTTACATTAGCCAGCACTGGACTATAAGGGCACAGAACTTGATGACAATCGGCACTGTGCAGTAAGGACACAGACATTTACAAGAGCCAGCACTGTATTGAAAGGGCACAAATGTTTGCAACACCTGACAACCTGTAATGTAAGGGCACAGACCTTCACAACAGCCAGCATGGTACTCTAGGTACACAGACATTACACAGCTGGCACTGCACTGTAATGACACAGACATTTACAACAACTGACACACTATACTGTAAGGGCAAAGACCTTTACAGCAGCTAGCTGTGCACTGTAAGGTCACAGAACTTTGCAACAGCTGGCACTGTACTGTAAGGGCACAAACCTTTACAACAGCCACCACTGTAGGGTAAGGGCACAGACCTTTACAACAATTGGCACTGTACTGTAAGGGCACAGACCTTTACAACAATTGGCACTGTACTGTAAGAACACAGACCTTTAGAACAGCTGACATATGAAGACCTCCACAGCCACAGACCAGTACTGGAAATGACACAGATTCTTATTATACACAGACAAATAACTGGCACTGTACTGTGTGAACAGAGACCTATACAATCCCTGCAATGAAGTGAAATGAAACAATAATACAAACCCCACACTGTTGTGTGAGGACGCAGGCTGATAAAACCCAGCACAAAATGGAGGGACAGCACTGCTCTGTGGGGCCACAGCTTTCCAGCAACAACCCCTCTGCTGTACAGATAAAGACACACTGTGAAGTCACAGCCCACTACAGTCCACACAGACCAGTGTGGACAGAGAACTTTACACCAGCCACCCCCAACACTGAAAGGACACAGACCTGTACAAACCAGCCCTGGACACCACCGGGACTGCCCAGTGCTGCTACAGCACTGGGACCGCCCAGTGCAGCACCAGCACTGCACAGCAGGGAGGTGGACAAGTATAAACCAAGCCCAGTCCTGCAGGGACACCGACTGCTGCACCCTCAGCATGGTGCAGGGTGATGGTGAACCTCCAGAATTTCCTGCCCAGTGGGTTATGGGAACTACATCACTGGAGGGATTTGAAGATAAGTTTGGGAAAGATTTGAGAATTGTGTAGAAGTGGCACGGAAGAGGAGTTGAAGCCTGGGGAAGACCACCCGTGATCACATGGAACGGTGGGACAGGGTTGAGGAGAGAGGGGACCCAATCCTGCTCCTGTTGCTGTAGTGACGCAGGGAGACACAGGGTGGAATGCTTAAACTACACCCAGGAGAGCTTCATCTGCCAGTCGATGGACAGACCGACCTGAGGCGGTGCTGGACGTAGTCCATGGAATGAGTCCAGGAGCATGGAAGATGTGTCAGTGGGCGAGAACTTTGGGGCTAGTGAGCAGAACTCAGGAAGTTTCAAAAGTAGTTCTGGAAAGGACAAAGAGATCCTCTGGAAATTCAGTGTCTGGATTGGGGGGTCTGGGTGGTTGGTGAAGGATAATTTCATTATCATTAAACAGGAGTAGGTAACCGCAGGGAGAGACGTTATCTGCGGGCAGACCGACATCCGTGAAGTGGGAATGTATTAAAAGGTAAACAGTGAAAGTTCAGGGCCAACGTGTTTCTGTAAGGGTGAGGATGAAGGGCGGCAGCTCCCTGGAACCCTGGATGTCCAGGAATACTGAGGATTTGATGGAAAGAATAAGCAGCAGGTGGTGGGTAAAGAGCACTGAAGGCTGGGGAGGCCCTTCAGGTGCACGGAGAGTGGGTGTGGTGTGTGGCTCACATAAATAGGAGGGAAAAGAAGTCACAGATACCAGTGACGGCTGAGATTAAGGGAAATCTCAGGGATTTTTAGGTATAACAAGAGCAAGAGGGTAACCGGGGAATGTGGGGCCTGTGAGGGAGCAAAGTGACAGCCTGTGTGTGGGGCCAGAGGGTGTGGGCAAGGTCTGAAATGAATCGTTCCCATCTGTGTTCACTGAGGAGAAAGACACAGTGGTTGGAGGGTTCAGTTGGGACACTGACATTCTGGAGCACATTGAGATTAAAAAGGAGGTATTAGATGTCTCAGCATGGATAAAGTTGGATAAATCCCCAGGGCCTGAGGAGATGTATCCCAGGCTGCTGTGGAGACAACAGAGGAGATTCTTGGGGCCCTAACGGAGATATTTAAATCTTCACTGGTCACAGGTGAGGTGCCAGATGCCAAGAAGACAGCAAATGTGGGTTCTTTATTCAGGAAAGGGAGCAGGGATAAGCCACATAAGTAAAGGCCAGTGAGTCCAACATCTGCAGTTAGAAAGTTATTCAAAAGAAACTTTGAGAAACAGGAATAATCTGCATTTGTAAAGGCAGGGATTGATCAGGACGGTCAGTTCGGATTGGTTAGTGGGAAATCCTGTCTGACTAATTTAATTGAGTTTGTTGAATAGGTAACTAAATATATTGCTGAGGGCAGTGTGGGTGACGTGGTTTTCACGGACCGGTAAGGCCTTTGACAAGGCTCCTCATGGAAGGCTGGTCCAAGATGTTAGAGCCACCGACTCCAAAACTGGCTTGGTAACAGGAGGCAGAGGGTGGTGCTAGAGGGTGGCCTTTGTTATTGTAATCCTGTGACCAGTGGTTTACCACAGGAATCAGTGCTGGGTCCTTTGCTGATGTCATCTACATGAACAATTTATCTGTAAATAGGGGGTATGATTAGCAGTTTGCAGATCACACAAAAATTGGTGGCTTCGAGTGTGCTCTTAGACTACAAAATGATAAGAATCACCTGGTAAGTTGAGCAGGGCAATGCCAGATGGAATTTAGTCCTGATAACTGTGACGTGAAGAAGTTTGGAGAGTTAAATGAGGGTAGGACGTGTTGTGAATTGCAGGCCCAAGGGAGAATCCAGAATTAAAGGGACACTGATGTGCAAGTACAAAGATCCCTGAATGTGGCAGCATGAGCTGGGTCATTGAATACAAGTCTGGGGAGAATTTCTTTAAAACATTAGTTAAACCACAACTGGAACAGTGTGTAAGCCTCTGATCACACATTACATGAAGGATATGAGATTCACAAAGATTTTGCCTTGAGTGGAATGATCCAGTTATGGGGAGAGACTGGATAAGCTGTGTTTATTTACTTGGAGCAGAGGAGGTTGAAGGGGACCCTACAGAAATATGCAAGTTAGAATTAGAATCAGAGTTATTGTCACTGACTTGCATAGCATGAGATTTGTTTTGCAACAACAATTCAGTGAAATTTATGAGAGGTCAAGATAGTGCACACTGCAAGAAATGTTGTCCTGTGGCAGAGGTCTGTAAGACAAGTGGCAGGGCTTTAAGGAGGGGACCAAGAGGTTTCAAGGGGGCCTGAAGAAGAATTTCTTCTTTCCCCCAGAGGGAGATTACAACCTGGAACACACTGCCCGAGGGAGTGGTGCAGGCAGGTATTTAAGCACCATCTGGATGAGCACTGGAACCACCAAGGTACAGTAGCTGACAGACCAAGATCTGAATTAGAGAGACAGATTTTCGGTGGTCGGCACGGACATGATGGGCCAAAGAGCCTGTTTCTCTGCTGCATAAACCTGTGAGTGTGACAGTGCAGTGGGAAGCTTCAGGCTGAACTCACCTGGAACATTCAGAACCCAGGGGCAGGGATTTCAGTTGGACCAGGAGACGGAGGGGCAAATAATGAACCACCTCCCTCCTGTGGGGCACCAAACTCTCCCATCCCCCATCACAGTGTGTTACACCAGATGCATCAATAACAGTCCTTTTACATGGGCAATTGGGGAACCATTCTGTTAACGGAGATGGCTGACAGCTCAGTCCAAGTCTCATCTCAGAGGACAAGGGGTTCTAACACTTTACTCCCACTGACGTGAGACACTCCGGTCTTTAGATTCCAGAAATATCCCTATTTTACTGATAAAACAACATTAGCTCCTCGCCATTCGTCGTGCACCTCCTCAGTGGATGGTGCGGACTCGAAGATTTTGATCAAAGTCTCTTCAATCTTATCTCTTGCCTCTGTCAATAACATGGGGTTTATCTTATCAGGCTCTGGGGACTGATTTCATCAAGCATTTGATATTTTCAGCCTATGATAAAGTCTTTGACTATGCCTCTCCAGACCAGAGACATTTCCATCAGCTCGCCCTTCAGCCTCCAACACTCCAGAGAAGACAAACCAAGGTTATCTACCCTCTGCTTGTCGCTATTACTCTCCAATCCAGGCAAAATCTTGGCGAACATCTTTTGCACCATCTACAAAACTGCCACATCTTTCCTGTAGTGTGACCACCAGAACTGCACGCTGGACTCCAACCGCGACACAACTGATGTCTTAAACAGTTGCAACATGACTTTCCAACATTTTCACTCACCGTCCCGGCCGATGAAGGCAAGCATGCCGTACGCCTTCTTTAGCATCTTATATGCTTGTGTGGCCGCTTTCAGGCAAATATGCACTTGAACCCCAATATCCCTCTGTACATCAGTGCTGTGAACTTTCTTGCCATCAATTGTGTACTTTCCCCTTGCACTTGAGCTCCCAAAGTGCAACACCTTACACTATCCCGGATTAAACTACATCTGCAATTTCTCCGCCTGATTCTGCAACTGATCTGTTTTCCGCTGGATTCTTGGATAGCCATCCACACTGGCCACAACGCCACCAATCTCTGTGTCACCTGCAAGATTTCTAACCCACCCATCTACATTTCCATCGAAGTTCTTTAGATGTATGAAATAGAACAGAGGATCGTCGACTGATCCCTGAGCAACACCACTGATCCTGGAGCGTCGGGAGAGGGAGATGGAAGAAGGGATGTTGGAAGAGAGAGGGAGGGAGTGAGAGATTGGGGTAGGAGCAGGATTGAGATGAACGGAATGCAGGAGTCATGGAGTCACAGAATAATAAAGCACGGAACCAGGCCCTTCGGCCTAATTACTCCATACCGACCACAGCATACTGTCTGCTACTTCCAGTTGTCCGCGTTCGCCCCATAACAATGCAAGCTGTTCCCATGTCCAAATCGCTCTTAAATTTTGCAAACACGACCGTTTCAACAACTTCCCCGGCAGCTCAATCCAGGTACACACTGCCCTCTATGTAAGGAGGTTAACTCTCAGCTCTCTTTCAATCCTCTTCCATTTTGTCCTGTTTCTATGCCCTCTAGTTTTGGGCTCCCCAAGCTTGAGGGAAAAGACTACTTCCGCCCACCTTATCCATTCCCCTCATGATTTTATCAACATCGATGAGGTCTCCCCTCATTCCCCTGCGCTCCAGGGAATAAATAGACAGCGTGGCCAACCCCTCCCTGTGACTCAGGCCCTCTGGTCTAGGCAGCATCCTCGTAAATCTCTTCTGCACCATCTCCAGCTTGACAGTGTCGTTCAATTACAGGCTGACGACAACTGTAACGCTTCAAGTATGGTGTCACCAACGACTTATACAACTAGAAACATAATGTCCTGTTCCTGAACTCCGGCCCTGAATTGAGGAAGGCCGCATGCTAAACGCGTTCTTCATTACCTGTCCACTTGTGCATCCGCTTTCAGGAACTGTGCACTTGAATTCCCAGATCCCTCTGTTTTGCAACATTCGTCTGGCTCTGCCATTCACTGTTTAAGTCCTACCATTGTTTGACTATCCACAATAATCACCTTACCCTTATATAAGTTTGTCCATTTGCCACTCTTCAGCCCATCTCCCTCGATTATCAAGATCCTTTGCAAATCATTGCAATTTGCCTCACTCTCAAAAAGACGCCCGAATTAAGTATGATCGGCAAAGTTGCAAATCGTGACATGTACATTCAAATCCAAATCATTTACTTACATAACGACTGACGGAGATCTCATACAGACCCCTGGGGCACCCCTCTGGTCACAGGCCTCCATTCGGAGAATCGAACTTCAACTATCACTCTCTGCTTTTTATCATCGAGCTAATTCTGAATGCACTTTGGTAGCTGCCCCTGAATCCCATGCGACCTAACAGTCCAGATCATTCTGCCATGCGGAACCGTGACAACGGCCTTACAAAAGTCTGTGCAGACATCATCCACTGCCCTACCTTGCTCTGCCCCCTTTGTTCTCTCTTCGAAAAAATCCAAAACGTTTGTCGGACGTGACCTCCCACGCAAAGTCCGTGCTGACTTTTCCTTATCTGCCCTTCACTACCAAATTGATGGTAGACTTTGCCCCTCAGAAATCCCTCCAGTAACTTCCCTTCAACTGAAGTCATCGTCACTGGCCTGTAGTTCACTGTCCTGGCCTTGCTACCTTTCTTAAACAACAGAACAACTTTGGCTACTCTCCAGTCTTTTGGAAATTCTCCAGTGGCTAACGACGAAGTAAATATCTCCGCAGGAGCGTCTGCGATTTTATCCTGGCATCCCAAAAGGTACGTCTGTGCACTTGGTCAGACCCTGGGGATCTGCGCACCCTAATTTTCTTAAGGCTGCAAGTACCTCCTTCCTTGTCAAGGGGATATGATCCAAGCCCTCACTACTGATTACACTCATTTCTCCAGAATCCATCATATTCTCTGTTAGAAACACTGAGGAGAAACAAACAACTCAGCCATCTCCCGTGTCTCCACACTTAGGTGGCTCTGGGGGTCTTTCAGAGGACCTGGTCACTCCCTCGTCACCCTTGTATTGTTAATGTAACTGAAGATCCTCTTGGGATTATTTTCCCCCCTGCCTGCCAAATCCATCTCTTACCTTCTTCTTGCTTACCTGATTTCCCTCTTAAGCTCGGTATTTAACTTTTTATATTCGTCGAGGATTTCATTTGTTCCCAGCTGCCGAAACGCGACGGCCACTTCCTTTTTTTTCCTGTGCAGCGCCTCGATATCTCTCGTCAGTCAGGGTTCCCTGACCTTGGAACACCTCCCTTTCACCCTGTCAGAAACATGCCGCCCCTGGACCCTTGATAGTAACTTCCTAAAACCCGCCCCCAAACTTGCCAACTGTTCCTTTACTTTCAACTAGAGTCGCCGAGTCGATCCCAGTGAGATCCTACCTAATCCCCTCAAAGTTTGTCCTACTCCAGTTCAGTACATTAGGACGTTATTAGGATGTGTGGTCGTTTCAGTAACCATATGGTTGAAGGGAACTCGCTGTTCCTGAACCTGGTGGAGTGGTACTTCATGTTACTGTACCTTCTGCCCGATGGGAGCTGCGAGAAGATGGCATGGCATGGAAGGTGGCGGGGGGATCTTTAATGACGGACGTTGCCTTATTGAGGCAGCGCCTCCTGCAGATAATTCCGATGATGGGGAGTAATGTTCCCTTGATGTATTGGCCAGAATCGACCAATCTCTGCAGCTTCGTGCGTTCCTGCGCATTCGAAGTGCCGTCCCGGACCGCTATGCAACAGGTCAGGACATGTTAATGGGACATCTGCATAAGTCTTTAAGAGCGTTCTGTCATAAGCCAAACCTCCTGAACCTCCTAAGAAAGTAAAGACGCTGGCGAACCTTCCTTGTGATTCCATCGATGTGCTCGGTCCAGGACAGGTCGTCCGAGATGTTAACGGCCAGAGCTTTAAAGCTGAAGATCATCCCCACCGTGGAAGATAAAAGAGATTTGTTTCAGAACTGAGCTTTTGACCCTGTAACTTTCCCCACAGACACTGCTCAAATAGGCCGTTTGCAACACACTTGTGTGAACATCGAGTTTTCCAATTTTATGTGACCCTCCGATCCAATGGGGTTTTGGCCCCTTTTTCCCTCAGTTGCCCCGCCTCTCCCTCCGAGACAGTAGGAAACCGGTAACGCAGCTCAGCACATCACGGGAACCAACCTTCCCTCCACGGCTCCTGTCGACCCTTCCCGCTGCCTCGATAAAGCAGCCGAGATAATCAAAGACCCCACCCACCCTGGATATTCTCTCTTCTCGCCCCTCCTTTCTTTCTTTTACAATCTTTTTATTAGTTTTCAAATTAATACAGATTGATATATCGCATCAATATTTATGCATGTAGTACAAAGAGATCAAGATAACAATCATAGCATATATTATCATAAAGAATAATAAAATATAAAAAAATTGTAGATCCAACGATCTCTTAGTAAATGAATATATTATAAAATAAAGGAAAGAAAAAGATTTATTAAATAAATTTTAAAAAACCCAAATCAATAAAAAATTATAAACAATATAAACTAAACAAAAAAACTTTTTAAAAGAAAAACAAACAACAAAAAAAAAGAAAAAAAACTGGGCTAAAATTTCTCAGTAGAAACAGAGCAATATTATGTCGTCACATCCGTTCCTCCAAGTTGGAAAGTTATTGAAAGGGGATCTACAACATGTGAAAATATTGAATAAATGGACTCCAAATATCTTCAAATTTAAGCGAAGGATCAACAGTACCACTCCTAATTTTTCCCAAGTTTAAACATGATATAGTTTGAGAAAACCGTTGAAAAGTAGTAGGGGGTATTGTATCCTTCCATTTAAGCAAAATGGATCGTTTGGCCATTAATGTAACAAAGGCAATCATACGGAGAGCGGAAGGAGATAAATGGCCAGACTCTATCCTTGGTAATCCAAAAATCGCAGTGATAGGGTGAGGTTGTAATATCAACCTTCAATACGTTTTAAATAATGTTAAAAATGCCTTTCCAATATTTTTCCAGAAGAGGACATGGCCAAAACATATGTTTCAAAGAAGCCACATTCGATTTACATCTATCACATATAGAACTTTATGGTTATAGAAACAAGCTAACTTATCTTTGGACATATGGGACCTGTGGACTACCTTAAACTGTATCAGCAAGTGTCTTGCACACATTGAAGATGTATTGACTAAATGAAGAATTTTCTTCCAAGTCTGTATAGGTATATATGCCTGGAGTTCACTTTCCCATTCTTTCTTAATTTTGTCTAGTGATTCTAGACGTATTTTCATAATTAAATCATAAATTATCGCTATTAAGCCCTTCTGATAAGGATTAAGACCGAAATTCTTTTCCGTAGTTTCAATTTTGTAAGGTGTCGGAGAAGAGGGTATTGGAACTGGGCCTTGGCCTGGTCGAACCAGACACGGGACCGGAGCGTCCAGATGGTGGGCAGTTGAAGGTCTACTGCCTGTACCTCTTGCTGTGCAGACATCGTGGGTCCAAAAACGTTTGGGGCCGTCGGGGTCACCAATGTAGCGGCTAGCTACACACTATAAAATGAAGACACAGAGTCGCTGGTTTCAAAATCATAGGTCGAATGCAGACCCAGGGGGAAGTGCGCATTTAATAGCTGAAAACTTCCCGCACTACGGTTCCCGCGCTGACGTCACGCGCGGGTCACCTGACCTTCCCGCGCGCGGGCTTTCCCAGCCCAACGCTGGGGAAGAAGAAGGGCCCCGCGCCTTCTTGGATCGGGGCCTCCGACGACGTCGCGATGTTGGGAACCGGTTCGAATGCCGGTGTGGTGAGTCGCTACAAAACACCCCCCAGAACCGGCAATACCGTCGCGAAAACAAGAATGAAATAATTTATGACTTGGGTGGCCTGCCCCTGCGCCACGCTCGCAGTACCACCATGGGTTGGTCCGAGTCTAAATGAGCCGGCTTCAGCCGGCCAACCGTAAAAACCTCCTCGTGCCCCCAAATGTCCAGCACGAACGGAGATCCATTGTTCCTGACAACCCGGAATGGCCCTTCTTACGGCCGTTGCAGCGGTGATCGGTGCGCGCCCCTCCTGACAAAGACAAACTTACAGTCTTGGAGGGAAGTCCGCATACGGGCCGGGATCTTTCCGTGTCGCGAGGTGGGAATCGGGACCTGGCTTTCAAGCCGCTCGCGTAGCCGGTCGAGCGCCGCGGTAGGTCCTTCCTCTGGCCCCTGAGGGGCCGGTAGGAACTCGCCCGGGACGACTAAGAGCGTTACGTAGACCATCTCCGCGGACGATGCATGCAGGTCATTTTTTGGTGCGGTGCGTATCCCCAGCAGGACCCAGGGGAGTTTGTCTACCCAGTAAGGCCCCTTAAGGCGGGCTATGAGTGCCGACTTCAGGTGGCGAAGGAACCACTCCACCAGCCCATTGGATTGCGGGTGATAGGCGGAGGTGAGGTGGATCCGGGAACACCACAAGTCGGCGACGGCAGACCACAGGCCGGAGGTGAATTGAGCTCCCCTGTCGGAAGTGATATGTGCCGGGACACCGAAACGGGCCACCCAAGTTGACAAAATGGCCCGTGCGCAGGACTGGGCGGAGGCATTTGCGAGGGGAATGGCTTCAGGCCAGCGGGTAAAACGGTCGACAATCGTGAGGAGGTTCCGCTCTCCTCGGGAGACTGGGAGGGGGCCAACCAGGTCGACATGGATATGGTCGATCCTCCGGCGGGTAATCTGAAAATCCTGCAAGGGTGCCTTGACGTGCTTCTGTACTTTCAAGGTCTGGCAGTGAGTGCAGGATCGGGCCCATTCGGAAATCTGTTTACGCAGGCCATGCCAGACGAACTTGTCGGACACCATCCGGTCATTAGTGCGGATGGATGGGTGTGCAATGCCGTGGATGGCATCAAACACCCGTCTGCACCAGGAAACTGGGACATTGGGGCGGGGTCTACCCGTGGAGATATCACAGAGCAGGGTGCGCTCACAGGGGCCTACCAGAAAATCTTGCAGTTGCAGGCCCGAGACTGAGGTGCGATAGTTGGGCATCTCCATGTCCGTTCGCTGTGCCTTCGCTAAGGCGCCGAAATCTACCCCCAGGGACAAAACCTGGATGGTGGGCCGTGACAGTGCGTCCGCGACCACGTTCTCTTTCTCAGACAGATGGCGGACGTCAGTGTTGAACAGAGATGTACGACAAGTGCCGCTGTGGCCGTGCGGACCAGGGATCTGAGACCTTGTGGAAGGCGAAGGTCAACGGCTTGTGGTCGGTGAAAGCCGTAAACGGCCTGCCCTACAAGAAGTAACGGAAGTGTCTAATGGCCAGGTAAAACGCCAAAGGCTCGCGGTCGAAGGCGCAAAATTTGAGCTCTGGTGGTCGAAGGTGCCTGCTGAAGAACGCCAGCGGTTGCCAAGGCCCTTCGATAAGCTGTTCTAGCACGCCTCCGAACGCTGTGCTGGAGGCGTCGATGGTGAGGGCAGTCGGGACGTCCGTGTGCGCATTCACCAACATGACCTTGTCCGCCAAGGCCTGCTTGGTTTCAACGAACTCGTCGTGAGCCTCTTCCGACCAAACAATGTCTTTGCTTCCGCCTGACAGGAGAGCAAACAACGGGCGCATGATGTGGACCGCGGATGGTATGAACCGTTGATAATAAAAGTTTACCATACCTAGAAATTCCTGCAGGTTCTTGATAGAGATGGGTCGGGCGAAATGGCGGATGGAGTCGGCCTTCACAGGCAGTGACGTGGCGCCGTGTTTGTCGATCCGATGACCCAGGAAATCGCTTGTCTCCAGCCCGAATTGGCAATGGGCTGAGTTGACGGTCAGGCCGAAGTCCCTCAGGAGAGAAAAGAGTTGGTGGAGGTGCGTGAAATGTTCCCGGCGGATGTTGCTGGCGATCAAGATGTCGTCGAGGTATATGAAGGCGAAGTCAAGGTCGCGTCCGACCGCATCCATGAGTCGTTGGAAGGACTGAGCAGCGTTCTTGAGACCAAAGGGCATCCGGACGAATTCAAAGGGGCCGAAAGGTGTGATCATCGCCGTCTTCGGAATGTCGTCCGGATGCACCGGGATCTGGTGATACCCGCGGACGATGTCGACCTTGGAAAAAATGGACCGCCCATGTAGGTTGGCAGCAAAGTCCTGAATGTGCGGCACGGGGTACCGGTCCGGGGTAGTAATGTCGTTGAGGCGTCGGTAATCGCCGCAGGGCCGCCAGCCTCCGGTTGACTTGGGGACCATGTGTAGCGGAGAGGTCCCTGGGCTTTCCGACCTAAGGATGATCCCCAGCTCCTCCATTTTTTTGAATTCATCCTTCGCAAGGCGGAGCTTGTCTGGGGGTAGCCGTCGGGCGCGGGCGTGGAGGGGAGGGCCCTGGGTGGGGATGTGATGCTGGACGCCGTGCTTGGGGGAGGTGGTGGAGAACTGGGGCGTTAGCACGGACGGGAACTCTGCCAGGACACTGGAAAAAACTCGTTGGTCGACGTGGTGACTGAGTCGGGGTGTGGGGCCTGCAGCTAGGCCACACCCAACGAAAACATTTGGAAGGTCCTGGCATGTACCAAACGCTTACCCCGCAGGTCAACCAGCAGACTGTTGGCACGAAGGATGTCTGCCCTAAGGAGTGGTTGCGCGACGGCGGCCAGGATGAACCTCCAAGTAAAGTTGCAGGTGCCGAACTGGAGGTGTATCAACCGGGTGCCGAAGGCCCGAATGGGGCTGCCGTTGGCGGCTCTTTAGGGAGGGTCCTAGTGTGCAGTTGCGAGTCTCGCGGCCGGTGTGAGGCACGACGCTGAATTCGGCTCCAGTGTCCACTAGGAACCGACGTCCGTAACGATTGTCCCACACATGCAAGATGCTAGCCGGATGGCTAGCCGCCGTAGCCGTCAGCGGCGGCTGGCCCTGGCGTTTCCCGGAAACCTGCATGGTGGCCGGCCTGCTGGGCCGCTGGTTACGTGGCGTGGCAACCCGCTCGACAGACCCCCCGCTCTCCTTTCTCGCCCGCCAAAGGACATCCGCCCGGGCGGCCACCTTCCGGGGTTCGCTGAAATCGGCATCCGCCAGGAGCAGGTGGATGTCGTTAGGTAACTGCTCCAGGAAGATCTGCTCATACAGCAGGCAGGGTTTATGCCCGTCTGCCAGGGCCAACATCTCATTCATGAGCGCGTAGTGGGGTCTGTCGCCCAACCAATCGCAGTGAAGTAGGCGGGAGGCCCGTTAGCGTCGGGAAAGGCCCAATGTCTCGCGAAGGAGGGTCTAGAACTTATCGTACTTCTCGTCCTCCGGGGGCGCCTGGATGAAATCCTCGACCAGGGCGGCGGTGCCTTGGTCGACGGTGCCCACCACGTAATAGTACTTGGTGTCGTCCCTGTTGATCCGGCGAACCTGGAACTGGGCCTTGGCCTGGTCGAACCAGACACGGGGCCGGAGCGTCCAGATGGTGGGCAGTTGAAGGTCTACTGCCTGTACCTCTTGCTGTGCAGACATCGTGGGTCCAAAGACGTTTGGGGCCGTCGGGGTCACCAATGTAGCGGATAGCTACACACTATGAAACGAAGACACAGAGTCGCTGGTTTCAAAATCAGAGGTCGAATGCAGACCCGGGGCGCGGTGCACCTTTAATAGCTGAAAACGTCCCGCACTACAGTTCCCGCGATGACGTCACACGCGGGTCACCTGACCTTCCCGCGCGCTGGCTTTCCCAGCCCAACGCTGTGGAAGGAGAGCCCCGCGCCATCTTGGATCGGGGCCTCCTACGACGTCGCGATGTCGGGAGCCGGTTCGAATGCCGGTGCGGTGAGTCGCTACAATGTCAACAAAAGGCGTGCTGCAGCTGATGGAGAAAGCTGGCGATGTCAGGGACCCCAGGGGGACCGGTTCAGCGAGAGGAAGCGACACTACTATTGGAGTTGTGGCCATGATCGGATCAGTGACACCGGAACCCAGTGAGGACCGTCCATCAAAGGCTCGGTGTCCGGTGACTGTAGCGATCTACATGTGTCTGCTGCAGATGGGGAGACAATGGTTCTATCGAAAAGGGTGCCCGTGGACAGCTCAGAACATCAACAATTCGAAAATAAACGTTATGGAAGGGGAGTATGTATAACTGGTCACATCGGTGAAAACGGACGTCGCAGATGGAGAACCGGACTGAGGGTATGTTTCATATCTGGTGGCGCTTACTGTGAGGGAGATCGTCGGTTTGCTGAGCGGTGAAGCAGGAGCTGAGGGGCAAGAGGAAGGAGGTGAACGACTTTAGCAGCAATACTGCAGAAAGAGAATGAGAGGGGTTATCGTAGGGCCCTGGATTGAGTGCCCACAGCGAATCAGCCGGAAGCACTGTGAAAAGCTCAGAAAATGATGGAAACGGAGATTCAAGGAGCGTTTGTGGAAAAATAAACATAGTTAAATGTTCAAGTAAAGAATGCCAACAGTGGGTCCAGCTGAGAATGTACCTGTTCGGAAGATGTGAATAAAGCCGCTCATTGTCCCCTTTGACACTCACCAAATTTTATCGATGCACCATAGAGGTCATCCTATCTGGATATTTCACGGGTTGAAACTGCAACTGCTTTGCCCAGGACCGCAAGAACACAACTGAACACATCTTGGATCTCTGTCTTTACCTCTCGCTGTCTTGGTGTAGCAGCCAGCATAATCAAAGACCCCAACCACCTGGAACATTCTATCTTCCCTCCTCTTGCGTCAGGCAGAAGATACTGAAAAGGCCTGAGAGAATACACCACCAGGTGTATCACCATTAGTTGTATCACCAGAAGAGGCCTGAGAGAATACACCACCAGGCTCAAGGAAGGCTTCAACCACACTGTGATTAGACTATTGAACGGTTCCATAATATAATGAGATGGACTCTGACCTCACGATTTACCTTGTTGTGACCTTGCACCTTATTGCACTGCACTTTCTCTGTAGCTGTGACACTTTACTCTATTTTTACCTGTGCTACCTCAATGCACTCTGTACTAACCCAATGTAACTGCACTGTGAATGAATTGACCTGTACGATCGGTATGCCCGACAGTGACAATAATAAACCAATCACAATACCACCTTCCTCACACTTGCTTTGGATCCCACCCCGTCCCAGTGTAGTTTAAACCCTCCGTTAAAACACTGGCAAATATGCCCGCCAGGATGTGGGCCCCCTCCAGTTCAACACAACTTGTCCCTCTTGCACAGGTTACCCCTGCCGCATGAAGAAATTCCAATGGTGCACACCTCTACACCCCTGCGTCAAATATTCAATAGTGAACACCTCTAAACCTGCCCCAACTCTTTAATGGTGCACACCTCTAAACCCTGGCCCAGATCTTCAATGGTGCACGTCCAAACCCCTGCCCCAACTCTTCAATGGTGCACACCTCTAAACCCCTGCCCCAACTCTTCATTGGTGCTCACGTCTGTACACCTGCCCCAACTCTTCAATGTTTCACATTAAACCCCGCCCAAACTCTTCAATGGTGCACACCTCTACACCCCTGCTCCAACTCTTCGGTGGTGCACACGTCTGTACACCTGTCCCAACTCTACAATGGTGCACACGAATAAACCCATGACCCAACTCATCAAAAGCTCGGCCCAGCTCTTCAATGGTGCACAGGTCTAGAAGCCTGCCCTAACTCCTCAATGCTGCAAACCTCTAAACCCCTGCCCCAACTCGTCAGGGGTGCACACCTCGAAACCGGCCCAGCTCTTCAATGGTGCACACTTCTAAACACCTGCCCCCACTCTTCAATGTTGCAGACCTCTAAACCCCGGCCACAACTATTCAATGGTGCATACCTCTAAACCCCTGCCGCAACTCTTCAATATGAGAAGGATATTTCTCGGAATAAAAATCCGGTTTATTATCACTGATGCATGTCGTGAAATTTGTTGTTTTGCGGCAGCAGTACAGTGCAAGGTATAAAAATTACTACAAGTTACAAAAATAAATACATAGTGCAAAAAGAGGAATAACGAGGTACTGTTCATGGGTTCATGAACAGTCTAGTAATCTGATGGAGGAGGGGAAGAAGCAATTACTGAATCGCTGAGAGTTGGTCTTCAGGCTTCTGTGCCCTCTCTCCAATGGTAGTAACGAGAAGAGGGCATGTCCCGGATAGTGAGGATCCTCAGTGATGGATGCCGCCTTCTTGAGGCATCGCCTCTTGACGATGCCTTCGATGGCAGGCTGGGTTGTGCCCGTGATGGAGCAGGCTGAGTCTACAACCCTGCGCAGCCTCTTGCGATCGTGCACATCGGAAGCTCCGTACCAGACGGTGATGCAAACAGTCAGAATGCACTCCACCATACATCTGTAGAAATTTGCAAGTCTTTGGTGACCTACCAAAGTACTGTTGTTTGAGTAATAAACAATAGTTATCAGAGAAAACTCCCCCGTTATTTCTCTCATCATCATGGGATCCGTTGACAATCATAGAGTTGGGTGTCACAGTGGTAGATTCACTACCTGCCACATCTCCAGGGACCAGGGTTCGATACCGACCGACGGTGACGTGTGTGTGTAAGTGTGTGTGTGTGTGTGTGTGTGTGTGTGTGTGTGGTGTTTGCACGTTCTCCCTGAGACACTCTTCGTTTGGGGGGCAGTTGATTGGAATGTAGGGAATCTTCTAAAAATGTGATTAAAATTAAAATGGGTGGTTAGTGGCCCGCTTCCTTGTTCTATCTCACTGTGGCCCATACAGCCCTTCACCTACGACGTCCATGTCGAATATCAAGCATTATTTTCATGCATTAGAGAACTTTAAACTATACACGGAGTACAACTTTTGATCTCTTAAATTCCCCTAGTAATAACATTATGGCTCATCTGCCTCCGTCCAACTTCGACCTTGTCTCGTTAGTCCCTTCACATCACCAAATCCAATGTCACTCAACAATTCAAAGTCAAAATTAAAGTCGAGTTTATTGACAGATGCACAAGTCCATGTGTGCACAGGTGCAATGAAAAAAAAACTTACTTGCAGCAGCATCAGAGGCACAAAGCATCAGACACGCGATATGCACCATTGAAGAGGGGGCAGGAATTTAGAAGTGTGCACCATTGAAGAGCTGAGGCACGGGTTTAGAGGTGTGCACCGTGAAAAGGTGTCACGGATTTAGACGTGTGCTCCATTGAAGAATTGGGGCAGGGTAGAGATGTGTTCATTGAAGAGTTGGGAAAGGGGTATAGATGTGTGCACAATTGGGGCAGGAGTGCATCATTGAAGAGTTAGGGCAGGTGTTAAGAGGTGTGCACAATTGGGATTTCTTCTGGCGGCAGGGGTGATGCCCACGATACTCCTTGTAGCCACCCCAACCAACTCGTCCCTCCTGCAGTGTCCCTGCCTTAAGCTATCTACATGCTTCTGAATGTCCTGAATGGCATTGGAAATGTTGTAGGACTAATGTCTCACATTTGTACCCTACTATGGCACATACTGCTCCTTGCTGAGTCAACTGGTAGTCCACCGGGTCTGCCGGGCATAAAGTCGAAGCTCTGCCAGTTCCCGGTTCACTGCCTCCAGGCCCTTCATAGTACTGTTTCCCAGCGCGGCCAGTCCACAGATAAGTTAGTTCCGGTTTTGTTGCGGCTATAGTTCCCACCGAAACACGCAGAGAGAGAGAGTACTCAAAAACCCATAGCCTAACGACAATAAGGGTGTTCCCAACGTAATAGGATCGCTCCAGTCCTCAGAGACCACCTCACTAACTGACCGCACCACAGGTCATCTTCGGGCATGAGCCTTCTGGGTGCAGGGCACCGTGACCGGCCCGATTATTCCTATTGCAAACCAGGCTGGCAGAGTGGACGTGGCGGTAGTGTAAGTACCATTAAAGAAAAACACATACCCTGCTTTTGCCCGGTGACAGGTTACATCACCCGTTTGCTGTCGACTGCGCTTCTGAGAATACGAAGAGATTCCAACAACATTTCTCCCATGCTCTCTCAGGTAATTCTCCCTGGTGACCCATTCTAAAGAGACATTCGACAATTTCACATGAGTCCCGTTTCTTTCGTGGGTTGTTCCCCTTGCTCCCGAAGGGCGGGTATGAAATCCCCTGGGACGATTAGGGGCACCCCGTACACAATTTCAGCCATCAGATTCCTGAACGGTCCATGAACCCATGAACACTACCTCTAATTCCTCTTTTTGCACTATTTATTTATTTTTGAAACGTATCGATTTTTATATCCTGCACTGTACTGCTGCCGCAAAATAACACATTTCACGACATGCGTCAGTAATAATAAACGGGAATCTGATTCCGAGAAATATCCTTCTCATATTGAAGAGTTGGGGCAGGGTTTCAGTCGTGTGCACCATTGAACAGTTGGGGCAGGGGTTTCGAGGTGTGCATCATTGAAGAGTTGGGGCAGGGGTTTAGAGGTGTGCATCATTGAAGAGTTGGGGCAGGGGTTTAGAGGTGTGCATCATTGAAGAGTTAGGGCAGGGGTTTAGAGGTGTGCAATATTAAAGATCTAGGCCAGGGGTTTAGAGCTGAGCTCCAGTGAGGAGCTGGGGCAAAGGTTTAGCGGTGTGCACCATTGGAATTTCTTCTAGGGGCAGGGTGACCTGTGCAAGAGGGAGAGGTTTCACTGAACTGGTGGGGGACCCACATCTTGACGGGCATATTTGCAGTCGTTTAAGGAAGGTTTAAACTAGATTGGTACGGGGTGGGATCCAAACCAGATGTGAGGAAGGTGGTATTGCGATTGGTTTATTTTTGTTACTTTTACCGAGGTACAGTGAAAAGCTTGTCTGGTATACCGTTCGTACCCTGTTACACTGGGTTAGTACAGAGTGAATTGAGGTAGTACAGGTAAAAACAGGAACAGTACAGAGCAAAGAGTCACAGCTACAGAGAAAGTGCAGTGAAATAACGTGCAAGGACACAACTAGGTAAATCGTGAGGTCAGAGTCCATCTCATCATATTAGGTAAACGTTCAATAGTCATATCACAGTGGGGAAGAAGCTGTCCTTGATTTTGGTGGTGTATTTTTTCGGTCTCCTCTATCTTATGCCTGATGCAAGAGGAGGTAAGAGAGAATATACCGTGTGGTTGGGGTCTTTGATTATGTTGGTTGCTAAACCAAGACAGCGAGTGGTAAACACAAAGTCCAAGGAGTGGAGGCTGGTGTCAGTGATGTGGCAAGATGTGTTCACAACTCTCTGCAGTTACTTACGGTCCTGGGCAGATCATTTGCAGTACCAACCCGTTAAATATCCAGATAGGATGCTTTCTATGGTGCATCGATAAAAGTCAGTGAGTGTCAAAGAGGACAAACCGAATTTCTATAGCCTCCTGAGGCTGGAATTTGATAGAGTATGCAATGGCGCTAAATTCATGGGACTGGGATATAATCGGCATTGTAGAAACATGGCCAAGGAAAGGACAGGACTGGCAGCTAAATGAGGAGATGTTGAGTGAGCTGGGAATTTTCTCGTTGGAGAGGAGGAAGATAGAGGGGTACAGGGTGATCAGAGGCACAGATCGAGTGGACAGTCAGAGACTATTTCCCAGGGCGACAATGGCTGAAACGATGGGGCATAATTTTAAGGTGATTGAAGGACGGTATCAGGGGGATGTCAGGGGTAGGTTTTTTCACACGGAGGATGGTGGGTGGGTGGAACGCACTGCCAGCCAAGGTTGTGGGGGCAGATACATTAGGGACATTTAAGAGATTCTTAGATAGGCAGATGAATGATAGAGAAATGGGGGGGCTATGTGGGAGGGAAAGGTTAGATAGATGTTGCAGCAGGATAAAACGTCGGCACCATTGACAGAAGGTCCTATACTGTGCTGTAATGTTCTTTCTAACTATGCTTCTGCACTGGAATGAGAGCACAAAATCACTGGGTGCCATCTGGCTTTTCTATATAGGATTAGCACAGATGTCATCTTGTTATCAACTTTGAGCTGATGTTATTAACTTTGAGTTGATGTTATTAACTTTGAGCTGAAGTTATTAACTTTGAGCTACCATAGTACGGCAACACTGCGTCCACTTTACACTTTAATGGACTTTGTTTCTTGTGTTCTAATTGTGTTCTTCCTTCTAAAAACAACTCTATATGTTCAACTATTTTTTCTTGTGCATATCGCGTATCTGATGCTCTGTGCCTGTGATGATGCTGCAAGTAAGTTTTTCATTGCATCTGTGCAAACATGGACTTGTGCATATGAAAATAAACGACTTTGACTTTGAATCGTTGAGTGACGTCATCAGATTTGGGGCTGTGAAGGGATTAACGAGACATGGGCGAAGTGGAACGGAGACGAATGACCCATAATGTTATTTCTGGCGGAATTTAAGATATCAAATGCTGTACTCCATGCCCATTTTAAAGTTCTCTCATGCACGAAAGTAATGCTTGATATTCAACATCGACTTGGTCGGCGAAGGGCTGTCTGCCTCACTGGGAAATAGAACAGGGAAAAGGGCCACCAACCACCCATTTTAATCACATTTTTGAAAATTTCTATATATTCCAAACAACTGCCCCCCAAACCTACCACTCACTCTGACTTGGGGCAATTTACAGCGGCCAGTGCACGTATGAAGCCTACGTCGTTGGGACGTGGAGGGAATCCGGAGCACCTGGACTGAAACGCAGACTGTCTCAGGGAGAACGTGCAAACACCACAAACACATACAGACACACACACACACACACACACACACACACACACACAAACACGCACACACACAAACACACACACGTCACCGGCGGTCGGGATTGAATCTGGTCTATGATTCTCAAAGGATCCCATGATGATGAGAAAAAGAACGGGGGAGTTTTCTCTGATAACCATAGTTTATTACTCAAACAACATTACTTTGGTGGGTCACATCGACACTTGCAAATTTCTACAGATGTATGGTCGACAGAATTCTGACTGCATCAACGCCTGGTATGGAGGTTCCGACGTGCACGATCGAAAGAGGCAGAGCAGGGTTGGAGACTCAGCCAGCTCCATCAGGAAACGATCCTCCCTACCATCGAAGGCATCTTCAAGAGGCGGTGCCTCAAGAAGGCGGCATCCACACTGAGGATCCTAACCATCCAGGACATACTTCGTCTCGTTACTACCATTGGAGAGTGGGTACAGGGGCCTGAACACCAACAGTCAACGATTCAGTAACAGCTTCTGCCCCTCTGCCATCAGATTCCTGAACGGTACATGACACCATGAACACTACCTCGTTATTCCTCTTTTCGCAGGATTTATTTATTTTTGTAACGGAGTAATTTTTATATCTTGCACTGTACTGCTGCCGCAAAACAACACATTTAACGACATGCGTCAGAAATGATAAACTGGATTCTGATTCCGAGAAATATCCTTTTCACGTTGAAGAGTTGCGGTAGGGATTTAGAGGTGTGCATCATTGAAGAGTTGGGGCAGGAGTTTAGACGTGTGCACCGTTGAGGAATTGCGGCATAGCTTTTGACGTGTGCACCATTGAAGAGTTGGGCAGGGATTTAAATGTGTGCACCATTGAAGAGTTGGGGCAGGGTATTAGCCGTGTGTACAATTGAAGCGTTGGGCCGGGGTTTAGAGGAGTGCACCTAGAAGAGTTGGGTCAGCGGTTTTGACTTGTGTACTATTGAAGCGTTGGGGCAAGTGTTTGGAGGGGTGCACCATTGGGATTTCTTCTGGCGGCAGGGGTTACCTGTGCAAGAGGGAGAGATTGCACTGAACAGGAGGGAGACCCACATCCTGGCGGGTAGATTTGGAAGTGCTTTAAGGGAGGGTTTAAACTAGATTGGGACGGAGTGGGATTGAAACTAGGTGTGAGGAAGGTGGTATTGCGTTTGGTTTATTTTTGACACTTGTACCGAGGTACAGTGAAAAACATGCCTTGCATACCGTTTGTAAAGGTCAATTCATTACATTGTGCAGCTACATTGGGTTAGTACAGAGTGTATTGAGGTAGTGCAGGTAAAAACAGTAATAGTACAGAGTAAAGTGTCTCAGCTCAGAGAAAGTGCAGTGTAATAAGGTGCAAATTCACAACAAGGTAAATCGTGAGGTCAGAGTCCATCTAGTTATATTAGTGAAACGTTCAATAGACTTAGCACAGTGTGGTAGATGTTGTCCTTGTGGTATAATCACTCCGGCTCCTGTATCTTCTGCCTGATGCAAGAGGAGGGTAAGACAGAATGTTCCGGGTGGTTGAGGTCTTTGATTATGCTGGCTGCTACACCAAGACAACGAGAAGTAAAGACAGAGTCCAAGGAGGGGAGGCTGTTTTCCGTGATGTGCTGAGTGGTTTCCACAACTCTCTCCAGCTACTTGCGGTCCTGGGCAGAGCAGTTGTTGTACCAACCTGTAAAACATCCAGATAGGATGCTTTCTATGGTGTATCGATAAAAGTTGGTGAGCGTCAAAGGGGACAAACCGATTTTCCTTAGCCTCCTGAGGCTGGAATTAAATACAGTATGCAATGGCGGTATGTTGATGGGACTGGGATATTATCGGCATTGTGGAAACATCCCAAGGGAGGGACAGGACTGGCAGCTGAATGAGGAGATGTTGTGTTAGCTGTGAATTTTCTCGTTGGAGAGGAGGAAGATGAGAGGTGACTTGATAGAGGTGTACAGGAATATAAGAGGCACAGATAGAGTGGACAGTCAGAGATTTTTTCCCAGAATGACAATGGCTGACACGAAGGGGCATAATTTTAAGGTGATTGGAGAAAGATATAAGGGGGATGTCAGAGGTAAGTATTTTCACACAGAGAGTGGTGGGTGCGTGGTACGCACTGCCGGCAGAATTTGGGGGGGCTGATACATTAGGGACATTTAAGATACTCTTAGATAGGCACATGAATGACAGAGAAATGGGGTCTATGTGGGAGGGAAGGTTGAGCTCGATCTTGCAGCGGGATAAAACGTCGGCACAACATTGTGCGCCTGATGACCTTTACTGTGCTGTAGTGTTCTATCTATCTATGCTTCTGCACTGGGATGAGAACACAAAATCACTGGGTGCCCTCTAGCGATTCAACATAGGATTGGCACAGATGTCATCGTGTTATTAACGTTGAGCTGATGTTATTAACTTTCAGCTGACGTTATTAACGTTGAGCTGATGTTATTATCTTTGAGCTACCTCAGTACGGCAACACCGCATCCACTTTACACTTCAATGGACTTTGTTTCTTCTGTTCGAATTGCGTTCTTTCTCGTCCAAAGAACTGTCTATGTACAGCGTATTTATCTTGTGCATATTGCGTATCTTATGCTTTGTGCCTGTGATGCTGCTGCAACTAAGTTTTTCATTGCACCTGTGCAGACATGGACATGTGTATGGGACAATAAACTCGACTTGGACGTTGACTTTGAATCGTTGAGTGACGTCGTCGGATTTGGGGACGTGAAGGGATTAACGAGACAAGGGCAAAGTGGGAAGAAGGCGAATGAGCCATGTGTTATTACTAGTTTAATTTAAGAGACCAAATGTTGTGCTCCGTGTATATTTTAATCTTCTCTCATGCTTTAAAATAATGCTTGATTTCGAAATGAACATGGTAGGCGAAGGGCTGCCTGGATCACAGGGAGACAGATCAGGGCACGGGACACCAACCATTCATTCTCAGTTGGCGCAATTTACAGCGGCCAGTGCACCTATCAACCCTTACGTCGTTTGGATGTGGTGGGAATCGCGCCCACCCGGACTGAAACGCAGACGGTCTGAGAAAGAACGTGGAAACAACACATAAACATACAGACACACACACACACACACACACAGAAAAATCCACACTCACACACACAGACACACAAACACACACGCAGAAAAATACACACTCACACACACACACACACAGAGAAAAATACACACTCACACACACACAGACACACAAACACACACACACACAGAAAAATACACACTCACACACACACACACACACAAACACACACACACACACACACACACACACACACACGTCACCGGCGGTCGGGATAGAATGTGGTCCCTGGAGATGTTGCAAGCAATGACTCTACCAGAGGAAGTGGTTGAGGCAGGTATATTAACAACATTTAAAAGACACTTGGAGAGGTCCATGGATAGGAAAGGTTCAGAGGGATATGGGTCAAACACAGGCAAATGGGATTAACTAAGATGGTCATCTTGGTTAGCATGGACGAGTTGGGCCGAAGGGCCTGTTTCGGTGCTGTATAACTCTACGAATCTAAGTTACCCACTGCTTGCGAAGGGAAACAGATACTTCCTGTTTACTCCGTCTATGCCTCTCATATGCACATCCAAATCTCTGTTTTATCCTCAGAGCTTTCAATATCAATTTAACCACTTTTTGTATAAAGACTGACCCATTGTCGGAACTCTTCTCTGAAGGTATTCCAAATCTTGGAATCACTTCATTTGTCAAAAATTTCACTATAGTTCCTGATCCTAAGTCTTTAGATGGCACTGCCTCTACCCACCTACTAAATGTATCAATCACCACCAACGTATGTCTCTTTCCTCTTATTGCCTTTAACATATCCACATAATCAAGCACTAAATGTTTGAATGGTCCTTCGGTTACGGGTATATGACCTAGAAGATTCGTAATTTATTTCCTAACGTTGTTTTGTGCACACACCTCACATTGCGACGAGATGTGATCTACCAAAGCCTGTAAGTAGGGTGACCAGAAACCATCATTTTTTATCTTTCTCATCACTTACCCCCTTGCACAATGGTCTAGCCCATGTGCCTCTGAAATGAGGGTAGTCGACAAGGGGGTGGGCGCTATCAACAAACCGTCGTCCGTGCTCCATAAGCCTTCCTGGTTCCAGTTGGCTCCTCTTTGTCTCCACATTGTTTGTTCTGCTAGAGTTGCTTTACCTTGTAGTTCAATTATGTCTTACATTACTGGTTCTGGGTTAAGACTACCTGAGGTGCAATAACATACGAGTAACATCCAGAGCTTTCCTGGCTGCTTCATCCGCATCCTGATTTCCCTTTGTCACCATGTCATTTCCCTTCTTATGCGCCTCGCACTTTATAATAGCCAACGCTCTAGGTTTCATTATCGTTGTTATTAAATCTAGAATTTGCTGACGATGCTCTATAGAGTCTCCATTGCTTTTCTTGAAACCTCTTTGTTTACATACAGCTCCAAACAAATGACATACTCCATGAGAATATGCTGAATCCGTATAGATATCAACTTTCTCATCCTCCATCATCTCACATGCTGCTGTCAGAGCCTTAATATCCGCTAATTGGGCTGAACAGGGTTGCGGACAATCTTCCAACCTAATTGTTTTAAACTGAGACTGATCCTGTCGCACCACAGAGAACCCTGCGTGGTTTCCCATCGTGGTCCCTGTAACAGGAGCCATCCACAAACAAAATCTTTGTATCCTTATCATCCAACGGCTCTGACTGTAAGTCCGCTCTTAATTTGGCTAATACCATCGTTTCCCTCACACACTCATGGGGCTCTACTTCATAACCCAGTGAAACATAATCAACTATGTTACTTGCAGTACACCTTTGTATAGTTATGTCTGGGAATGTCAATAGCATCCGAAACGCAAATATCCTGGCTGGTGTCAGTACAAACTTTCCCTTTTCCAACAATTCTGCTCCCTTTTGATGCGTGTAAAGAATCACAGGATAACCCATGATTACAGATGATGTTTTCTCATAAGCATCGTGCAATGCTGCCAGTCCCTGATAACAAGGCGGATATCCCTGGGCTAGCTCATCCAATTTCGCACCAGAATATGCTATTGGCTGTTTTGTTCTCCCTATTCCCGTCTCCTGTGTCAGTACTGCTGCAGCATAACCTTCCTGTCTGTTAGACACATAAAGGTGAAAGACCTTTTCATAATCAGGCAAGGCTGGTGTTGGGGCTGACTGCAAATCCTGCTTAAGTGTGTTAATGTCTATTTATGCCTCCTCATTCCACTGAAGAACACACTTCAGGTCTGTATGTTCAGCTTCCTTCATCATTTTCCTCAACGGCGTCACAATTTCAGCATATTCTCCAATCCAGTCTGAACCGTATCCTGCCATTCCCAAAAATGTCATCATTTGTCCTATCGTATGAGGTTTATTAGCCTCAGTTATGCCGCAATTTGATCCGGCATTATCAACTTTGCTCCCTTAGATATTAATCTACCCAAATATTCTACCTACCACTTACAAAATTGAAGCTTCTTTCTGGATACTTTATGACCTCCAAATGCCGATCTTTCCGATAAGGCCAATGTATCCCGCTCGCAGTGTTCCTCGCTTTCGGAGCAAACCAACAAGTCATCTTCATATTGTCTTAATGTACTTTCCAGTGGTAAACCCTCCAGGTCTGCCTTCAATACCTGGTTAAAAATATGCAGTGAATGCTTAAATCCCTGCTGCATCCTCGTATAAGTATTCTGGTTACCTCTGTAAGTGAAGGCAAACAAATACTGACACTGCTTTGCCAGGGAAATGCTGAAAAAAGACGAAAACAAATCAATCACCGAAAAACAAACCGCCTCCGGTAGCAAATTAGTCATCAGCATATGTGGGTTTGGGACTACAGCTGGCCAATCTTCCACTACCTCATTCACTGCTCGCAGATCATGTACCAGTCTCCATTTGACCTTGTCTGCTTTCAAGACAGATAACAGTGGAGTATTACAAGGGCTATTCGTCTTCCCAAGCACTCCTACCTCAAGCAATCCCTGTATTGTTAGCGCTATTCCTTCTTATTCTTCTGGTTTCAAGAGATATTGTGGCCTTTCAGGTGGAATCGCTCCCTGTTTTATTTTATTTCTACAAGGCTCTCTGATCTTACTCTTCCTACATCTGTATCATGTTGTGAGCATAAAATGGCTGGCAGTGCCTCCAGACTTGTATCCTTCTGCTGGCCCTCTTCTTCTACTCGCAATGTCATATGTCGTTGAGGGGTTACTTCGATCTACTTAGGGTTTCCTACCATTTCTATATCTACTACTATTCTGATATAGTCATTATCCACAGACTTCCACACCCTTGGAGTCACTATCTGCCAATCAATAATTGTTCCCGCTTGCCTCACCATGGGCCCTAAATCTTTGGACTGGTATCCCTCATTTACTACCAACTTTACATGGGCTGCAGCTCCTGGCACCCTGTACCATTTTTCCAGAAATGCATTCCGTTTTATTTGTAAGACGGCTCACTGTTTCCCTATTATTATTGACTCATATTTTAAATGATGCTGGGTATCTACTTCATTGCGCCATTGTCTCTCTATTTCTTTACACGGGGTCTCATCAAAAATCACTGTGCAATGCAACTCGGTCTTGGGCGGCTTCGCCTCAGGTAATATTGCCATAGCGCCCTCTATCATCTTTCTCCAAGTTTTCCAGAACTGATCTTCTCTGTCTCCTCTCCAATACACATTCGCTCCTCTAGCTTCCTGCTTCACCAGCTGAGTGTTTATTTTTCCCATGCTTAACCCATCTGGGGTGTATTCAAATTTCAATCCCAGTTTTAAAAGTGCATCTCTGCCTAACAAATTGATTGGGGTTCCTTTGGACACGCGGAATCTACAAGATTACTTTGTTTTTCCCCATATTTAAACTCACTGCAGCTGTAAATCGTGTTAATGGTGCTTTTTCCGAGAACCCTACAGTTTTAATAAATTTACCTGACATGGGAAGGTGGAAGGCGTATTGCGGTTGTGCACAAGTGTCCGTGGATCCAGTATCTAGCCTCATTGGTGTTAATTGCCCTTCTAAAATGATCTGAATAATATGTTCCTATTCTGCCTCCCGTGTTATCATTGAGTACTGTCCCTTCCCACCCGGGTTCTTTGGGCACCCCTAGGACCTTCCATAGGTGCTCACAGGTCCGGCTGGACCTGCTGGGGCTGATCGTTGATTAAACTGTTGTTCTCTATTTATTGATTCCTGCTGAAACGTGGCAGGCCAGGGTTTGTACGGGCAGTCTCTCCTGATGTGCCCTGGCTGATTACATACCCTTCACAATCCCCCTGTCCCACTTTCTACCTGTTTTTTCACTAACCCTTTTTGCCCATAACCTCTCTGCCACCCTCCTTGGAAGTTCCAGTCCTGCCTGGGATGTTGCCTAAATTTGTTTTGCCCCTGATGTGGCATTTGAGGAAACGCTCCCCCAAAGACATTTATTATTGGCATAGGACTTTCTGGCCCTTGTCTGGCAGTATAACAGCTTCCTGTGTAGGTTGGCTCTTCGTTCATTTCGGTGGTCACAATACGATCAATTGTTATTGGCAACATTTTTTTTGCCTCTTTCTCTTTCTTTCTTTTTAAGATCCTCGAGCTGCATCTGTGCCAGTTTTCTTTGCACCATCTCCTGTTGCTGAATCAGCCTTTTTCTGCCTTTTCGGTACGTTTCGACTGCATGGACTACGTGGTCCCTGAATTCTTGGTAGGACATTGACGTCAGCCTTACCACCTCCTCAAGTTTGGATTTGACTTGGGGTAGGGGGGGAATTATATCCACAATAGCAGCCCGAAACATCATGGTCATCAACTGATTGCCTTCCACCTTTTGCTTTGTTTCCAGTCTCCACTTTTTCAACAGGTTTTCTAAATAAGGTGCTGGGTTGTCAGAATCTCCCAGTGGGTCTCCTTTTAAAGCTTTGGGGTTGACTTTAGGTGGGTAACAGTCTCTGAGGGCCTGCCATACCCTCTGTCTCACTGGGTCAAAACGGTCACGATCAACCATTGGATTGTCCGCCACATTTGTTAAGCCAGCCGAAGTCATCAGTTCTCTCAGTTCTGAGGTTCCCACTACCTGTACTGGTAGTGCCTTCAAGTCACCCAGTGCCAACAAGCGTCCTGTGGTCTCGTCCTCAAACGCTCTAATCCATTTTCCCGCTCCTTCATGTCTGCTGGGAAGTGCATTTTTCAGCCCTTCCAGCTCCTTGGTTCCCCAAGGAAGGTACTGTGGCTGTCCTCCTCCCTTTAACAGTAGGAGTATAATCCCTCTCCACCTTTTCCCATTCCCTGACTTTCCGTTTCCTCCTATGACTCTTCTTCAGTTCCTGATCCCTCCTCCGACTCCTCTTCAGTCCCTGATTCCTCCTCTGACCTCTCTCTCTTATTCTGCCTTGGAATGTATTTCTTGACCCATTGCTCCCTTGGAGCCATCCTTATTCTCAGAGTCCGTTTCTAGACCTGGACCTTTTCCCACTATATTCCAACAGTTACTTTTCTCCTTCGCTTTTCCTTGTGCCTTTTCTCACTTCTCCCTTTTCCGCTGGCATTTTCCTGACGCCACTGATATTCCTCAAAATCCGTTTGCAGTCTGATTCTTTGGAGTTCTTTAACTCCCTTTTCCTATTCTTTTCTTTTCCTTTCCGTCCTTTCCCTCTCTCTCTGCAAGATCTGCTTTCTCCTCTCTAAAGCCTACTCCTCTTCTTCTAACTTCCTCTTTTTCCTCTTTCTGTTTTTTCCAATTCTCCTTGCGTTTTTGCATCTGCATTCCATTCAACTCCCCCTTCTATTTCCAACGTTCCTTTCACTACTGGGCATCGTTTCGGGTTTCCTTCATTTGGAAAGGAGGGGTTTTTTCCGCTTCTTTTAAACCTGGATATAAAGTCGACTCTTCCTTCTCTTCTTTCATAAGAAATTGTTTCTCTGACTCTTTGGCGCTCTGTCTAGTTACTACTGCCTGCTATGTTTTCCTCAATTTTTCTCCTTCCGTCCTAAAATGTTTTATTATCTCTGTCTCCTGTTCTCTTTTTTGGTCTCTCTTTTTTTATTTGCCTTTTGGTTTATAGATTTTGATTAATCCCTCCATTTCCTCACACAAGTTTACGTCAAAAGATCTCTCTTTTGGCCACTTTGTTAAAAGATTTTTAGTTCTCTTTTCCCAGTTTTCCGAAATTCCTCCGATATCTTTTTTGGAGACTGGAAACATTTTGCTGAATACCTCAACTGCAGTTCCTTACCCCATCATGTTGTCTCTGCAGGGTATTTCTCAGAAATTCACAACTCCCTTATCTGATTATTTCTTATTTTTATCGCTACTTCTATTATACTACTTCTACGCCTAACCTTATAATTTTACTACCCAATCTGCCGGCTTTTGTATTATTTAATTGTATTCAATTTATCAGATTATTCTTAGCTCTTTTGTTCTGCTCGTGCAGACCCCTACATAGGGCGGTATCCGCGGAACTTTCCTTTAAACCTCGTTCGTTCAGACCCTTACGTTTCTTCAGGAGGAGTTTTTCTGCCCTGCCCGTTGAGACCCTCGTCTTCTGCGAGGCGGTATCCACAGGGACTTAACAACACCAAGTGGAATTTTACTTTAATCAATTTCTATCGTCTTATCTCTATTCATCCCACTACGCAGTTTTCTTGATCGATCCTCTGAATCTCCTTCAATTTCAATTTATTGCTAGATTCTTTGGATCGGAGAGACCCTTCGACAATCGTTTAACATTTCTCTCTCCCGGAGAACCTCCCACACCTAACAGAGTTTTAGTCCGAAGTAACAGCGAAAACTCTCACTTTTTTATGAGTCGTCACCTTTTACTCTGCTAGTCCTGTGGGGTTCCCCGAAGGACTAGGAAGCTTCCTTGATTTGTCGCTATTTTCTTATGGGTCTCTTATGGGCCTGTTCGCAGCTCCAGTTTTGTCGTGGATAACCGAGATTTGATAATAATCAGGAGACATAGACGATTAACCTTTATTTACAAACAAAGGCTGTGACCGTCAGACAGCTGGTCACAGAACACCCCTCAACAAAGGTTTACAGCTCTTTTTATGGCCCCTTCCTAGTCCAGTTAGCGTTATCAATCATGTCGGCTTCAGCTACACAGCGGTAAGTAGTTACTGAGCTCCACTTTTCATCCTCCTGCATTCCTCCAGTTATTTTCGCAAGTGTTCCTCTAGTCTACGCTTTGCCATAGTTGTTTTCTACTCTAATTATAATATACTCTAATTATTTCTGTAGTACAGACTTCGGTAGCAGGAACTACTCTAATTACAATATACCTTTTCAACATTAATTACAATATCCTCTAGTCATTTCTGCAGTACAGACATCGGTACCAGGCACAGGGTCACACTCAGGCCACCATGCTCAGTCACCCGCGAGTTACCTCACTCTTCCCGCGCGCGGGCTTTCTCTTTCCTTCGATGAAGAAGGAGAAGGAGCCAGCGCCATCTTAGGCACAAAACAAATTATAAGTAAACATGTGTGTGCAGCCTCTATTTTCTTTATATTCTATAACAGGCGGTCAGACGGAGAGAGCTGGAGACATACCGTTCGGCAGAGAACTATCTGCGAGGGAGTCGCGGAGGGAAGCAAACTCCTACGCAGAACCGTCAGTAACTTGTCCAGTCACTTCCTTTATCCTGAACAACAGCAGTAATTACAATTCTGAGTTCAGTTCCGCAGCCCGTTGAGCAGCCTCCAAGTATAATTCCTGAATTCAGTGCACATTGTACTCCGCTGCATCTAGCAGCGCAATATTTGATCTAAACGAATGGTGGAGGGGACGAGGAGGTGAGAAATAATCAGAGTGATGGGCAGCGGAGGATAGAACACTGCTGTTCAGATTCAGAGTCACACAGATGTAAAGAACGGACACGACCTTCCAGCCCAATCGTCCAGACCGACTGTGATACTGATCTACGCTGCTGCCATTTGCCGCTACAGTATCGCATCCCTCAACTCCGTTCTTATCCAAGGACCTATACTTCTCAAGGAAGGAGACTGTAAGCAGTGGAAGTCGTGATGACATAAAGAAACACGTACCGGACGTTTGCCCATCGAGGCTGTGCTGTTGAGATGTTTACATTAAGGGGAGAATTGCTCTGAATTGGGGAACAGCCTCGCCACAAACGATTTGATAAAACAATAAGGCTCTCATGACTCCGACGTGATTCAAACACGCAGCCTTGTGATGTGGGGTCAGATGCGCTGTCGTTGCGCCACGAGGTCGCGTGGTGAAGTTAAAATATGTCGCCGGAATTGGTTGAGAAAGATCTGTTCCCACTCACCTCCCCATCCGGGTAAACTTAAATGTTCCGCTTTCGCACATCTGATATGGCAACCACATTGTCTTCTCTGTGCCTGTAACCGTCGCTCTTTCAGCTTACTAGGCTTTAACCCCTTGTCTGTGTGTCTCTCGCACCATGAAATTCGTTTCTTCTATTCTTCGGAGGTTCAGAACTGAAGGGAGATGAAATATCTTGAGTCAGGGCATGGTTTATCCCTGCTGGTTCATTTGCTGGAAATGTCAGAGTCCGTCCATTACACTTAAGTTGAGTTCCATCGATATCTAGGAAGGAACAAATGGCCAGGTGAAAATGCAGGGAATTCGTGTTGCACAAGAAAATGAACAAGACTTTGGTGAAAGGCAGCGTAATCAGAAAGGGCTCAATGGTCTGGTTCTGTGTAAATGTCTCAAGTTCTCTATCTCCGTTTAGCTCTCCCACAAAGACATTCTCTCCCCATCTCTTCACTTGCTTCGCACTACTCTGTTTCTTTGACACACTACATCACCATTCTCTCTCTCTCCATCTCCCACCCACTATACACCCCCTTCTCTATTTGTCTAACAATCTGTAGATCCACCCCTCCGTCCATTTGCATTTCGACGCAATCTGTTAATTTTACGGCATGGTTGGGGTCCGGTTGAGTCATCATGTATAAATCGTGTAAATATCCGAATTCGTGGTAACAACAAAGAATTCTTGGAAGTGGCAACGTCAACTCTCTGCCAGACTGAAGCAATATTTATCATCACAGTGTAAGTTCCGCCTCGGAGGGGAGTTCTATGCGGTGTCAGTGAAGCACCGCGAAGAGAATGGATGAACTTTGAGAAGTTATCTGAGGACGGATCGGTAAGTGGCAGTGCGTCCGAGCAGTCTGAGGCGCTGGATTTCGGCTCCATTCTCTACGGCGACGTGTGTTCGAGTTTTCATTTGCTATTTTGGACCACGATCGTTGCACTGATCGGTACAAACTGTAACCCGGTGACCACTGTCAATCTTACCGATGTTCTGCTACTTGCTGTTTAACACTTTCATGTTGCCTCAACTGTCGGCAAATCAAGTCAGTACCAACATGACGGAGGATGACTTCCTGCATTGTAAATCAGGAAGATTTCTCGATTGGTATACGAGGAACCGATTGGGAAATATGTTGTTCGGATATAATACCATGCACGGAGAAGTTATAATTAACTCCAATAAGAGGTGCCTCGGAAACAGTGATCAAAATGTGGTAGAATGTAACAGTTAGTTCGAAAATTGGTGTAGTTCAGGGTGACTGCACGACTTTCGATCCAACAAAAAGGAAACACTGAACGTAGAGTTGGCAGGTAGTCTGAGGTGGATTGCGTAAATACACCGTGTGATCCGAGTGTGGATGGACAATGATTACTACTTAAAGATCGAAAGACTGAATTCCAAAAAGCATTCCCTCAGGGCAGAAAGGTGCAAATGAAACGCTTGGAAGGTGCACAACCATGTCATATAGATGCGGCTAGGAACCTAATAATGCCGAATGAAAACACTCACAAATTTCCTAAACAAGAAATGAACCTGGATGTTGGGAATGTTTTAGAATTCAGCAACGTATTACGGAGAAACTGGTCTGGAAAACAACTGAAACCTTGGGAGCAAACGCGAGAACCGTTGAAGCAGGCTGAAGGGGGTTTAAAGTGCATGGACGAACAGTTGGCCAATAGTTTCAGTGAAAGGAAGGTAATCCGTTTTACTTTGCACAGGTGGGTTCAGTTGCCACTTTGCCACGGGTGGGTGATTGGTCCATACGATGTCCTGACTGCTTCAACCAATTTTACTGTCACCCTCTCGTAACTTTTTCCACCATCACGCAAGTGAACCGTTGGATATAACAAGAACAGAAATTGACAATTGGTCATATTCACAAGAAACATTAAAAGGATCGAATGAATATCGAAATAACGCGAGAGATGGGGGACCGGTGTATCCGTTCCTCTTTTCCTTCCTGTTTTCAGTTTTCGGACCTTAACAGCGAATGCAAGTGGAAATGGGAAACGATTCGGATGCAACACGGAAGACACTTGGACAAGTAAGTGCAAGTGACCGGATAAGTTGCGACTTAAATATGATGTTTTGATAAATGTGAGAGATTTGCCGGAGCAAATTAAGAACACAGATTTCCGCTGATGGGGGAATCCACAACAATTATTTAGCGAGCCTGGTGAGGGCTAATGGCAGGAGGCACTTGTCCACGCAGAAGTTACGGACTGTGCTGTGAACTCACTTCCTCGGTAAAAAGGCATCGGGTATCCCTTCTCCCAGACCACCTCTGTCCAGTTAATCTTACGTTGCATTCCCATGTGGATCAATATGAATTGCATTCTGTTTTGAGCCAAGCATGTAAGATTTCTTTCATCTGTGCTCTCACATAATACAAACGGGAGACACTGGAACGCCATGAACGGTACTTGACAGCTTATCTGTTCGTAGGCAATTCGGGTTTCAAAAGATGATGTGAGAACGAAGCTTCCTCTTCTCTCATCCCACGCAACTTATTCTCCACAGTGTCAGCATCGCGGACTAATTTTCCAGTTGTCACCAGGCCTGAATGAACACGCAATGAGAATCACCGAGAAGATACGCAGCTTCCTCCAAGACACGTGTGCAAAGTCCACTGCAGTGGCTCGGAGATATCCACCAATGATTGGGGCTGGTGGAAAGATTGTAGAATTCTGGTTGGAGAGAGGTTACTCATATCTGGTTTTACCCGAAAACTTCAGAACTACATTCAAAGATCACTACCTTATTAATGACCAATAACTGACTCCCGCCGCAGAGTATGGGAGCTCTTCAGTCAGGCCCGTGCCAAATCTGTGCCCTCTTGTACTTTACCAACAAATGCCAAGTGAAATTGGAGGAAGAACATCTCTGAATATTTTCAATATTTTCTTCTTTTATCCTCTGCCTGTGAAATTGGGCCATTCATCACGTTAGTGCATCTTTTCCGATTGCTCGACCGACTGCAATGGTTATGCATTGCTGGGAGGCTTTATCCGTGTTCGTGTCCTCTAAAAATGCAAATTAACCTGTTTCATTAAATGCATTCTTGTTTCCTGATCCATCGATAGCCAACAAAACTCACCAGCAGCTCGTTGGTCCAGGGGTATGATTCTCGCTTAGGGATATGTTTGGGCTGATGTGCGAGAGGTCTCCGGGTTCAAATCCCAGACGAGCCCCTCTTATTTAAGAAGCACCGATTTCCTTCGTATTTCATATTGATGACGCAAGGTAATTGTCCGATAAATGAGCAAGACTGGAAATGTGTTGTGAGATGCAGAGGCTTTGTCTGAACGATAAGCCTGTGGCAATTGATGGATCTGCATGTTGATGGGCTTTGTTGGCACTGATGTGTTAGAGCCCGAAATAGGGAAGTGCAGCAAACTTTCCGAACAACTCCTACTTTTTTTGGCCAGGACACAAGTGGCACGAATTTGCAGACAATTTAACCATCACTGACGGAAATTCGGGCCAAAACCCGAACTTAACGCCCTCGCTCACACCGTCACTGTGTCGTCACTTTGGGATTGCGAGAGCTAGAATTTTAACTCTGACCTCAGTTTCTGCCGCCCCAGATTTTGTGTCGTACATCTGACCTTCACCCTATCCACGAACACCTTGTCTACGGATGCGATTATAAGTTATCGTGGACACAGAGAGGCTAGTTGGGGAATTCCACAAGGAAGAATTGATAACTGAACAATGAACACAATCCAGTCATATTCAGGTGGAGGTGACAATCCAAGCCCAGCTTTCATTTGCAGAGTTCATTGTTTGTGAATATTTTCAATGTTCAATGAATTGAACAGTGGCCCACTTTTGCAGCAGTCTCGTGTGTGAACCCAATTCCGGAATATCATACTCTAGTTGGCTATTTCGCAGAAAAACACTTTGTCTTATTTCACGCAGCTTACCTTAAGTTTGAACGGTTGCCAATTTAAATGTTCCTTTGCAAAATTCTGATGCTGCATTTTGTGGTGAGGACGCAGGAAACGTTTTCGTCTGATGACTCTTCCATGAAGGTCATATTTGTGCAAGGGTCGCTGCACAGTAGAAGAGTGCACCACCACTCCAGAGTCTGCTAAATCTTCATGGAGGTCTTTTGCAGTCAAACCGAGTTTAGATTTGCTTTTCTAGCAATCCTACGAGCAGTTCTCTCGGAAAGTTTTCTTGGTCTTCCAGACCTGAATTTGACCTCCATCGTTCCTGTTAAGTACCATTTGTTACTTATTACGAACTGAGGAAAAGGCTACCTGAAAACACTTTGCGATCTTCTTATAGACTTCTCCTTCTTTGAGGGCATCATTTATTTTAATTTTCGGAGTGCTCTGAAGCTGTTTAGAGGAGCCCATGGTTGCAGATTGTTGGGACAATGTTTGAGTCAGGGCATTTATAAAGCATTGAAATTTGCATCACCTGGCCTTTCCTAACGATGACTGTGAACAAGTCACAACCCTAACAAGTTAATGAAGGTATGAGACCTTGGCGAAAGCTCAAATCTCTTGGGATGCCCAAACGTTTGCATGGTGTCCTTTCTTTTTTCACACTAATATTGTACAAAACAAAAATAATACACTAATCTTGCTTAAAATGTTGAAAATAATGTTTCATCTTTAACTTTCTCAGTTTTGGAGATCAGTTCGTCTTCTGCTCACTTAACTATTAACAGTAACAGAAATTTTGACGAGGGGTGCCCAAACATTTTCACGCCACTGTATATGCATATTTATCTGTGTGTGTGTGTGTATGTGTGTGGAACAAAATCAGAAGAATGTATTTTTGCGGAAAATGAACGTAAAAAAGACTTTTTTTATTGGTTGACGTCGTCCGGAGGCAGATCCGCTATAAACTTATTTTGCACACGGAGTAAATGAGATGTTCAGTCTACTCGCCTCTGAACTCTGGCGGGCACCTTTAACAAGGTTTTGGTCGCTCTTGCTGTCGGAATTATTTCAGAATCTGCTCCATGTGCTGCATAAAACAAATCCACGAAATCGGCTCCAATTCAGAGAGCCATGAATAGAATCAGCATGAATAAAACGAGAACATGAGGAATAGAAACAGGATCAGGCCAATTATCCCCTCCGGCCTGTTCCTCCATTCATCTGAACTTCAATTGCAGCACCACTTTACTCCACCCAACCAATATCCCTTCATTTCTTGAGTACAGCAAATGTTGTTCTCTGTTTAAGTGTGTATTTATTCCAGGTTCCAGCAGCTTCCTGTCAATGTTGTAGTGATTCCCATCGATGCGGCCACGGAGAACCACATAATCACCGCCGATGTTCATATCGTGCTCAGCTGATACAATACAACACTGTTTCCCGAAGCATATTGCCGAATTTTGAGAGCGTATCCGTCGGCAGGAGGGCTGGTCTCAAAGACCAAAGCACAAATTCTCGGCACTCCCTCTCCGACAGTATTATGGAACTAAATTTACCACTCAGGCATCTGGACATCTGAAGCAAAACTTTTGGTTGGTATTGGATCTTCCATGTTTGCAAATAACAAATAAACTGAAGAGACCCTTGCGATGAGAACTGAGGGATCACAGTAAATGGTTCATCATTCAATCCCCAACTCTTTCAGTGCCTCTAATGTGTGAACACTCTCTCCAATGACCAACACATACTCATTCTGTCCGCCTCTGTCAATAACAGCGAGTGTTCTTTTGCCGGGAACGAGAATCCACGTTCCCTGCAAAACTCCCATGTGTAGGGACTGGAGGAGGTCAGTCCGCCCTCCAGCTCTTCTGCTATTTTTGCAATGATGCTCGTTCTTTGTCTCTACTCAATCTACGTTCCACCCCCGAGCTCAAAGAGGCAGACAGATCGTATTCTGGCAAATGGGATTAGCAAAAAGGTTGAAATGACTGGCCGAAGGGCCTTTTCCTGCATTGTTCGCCTTGATGGAATGGCAAGTGGTTGTTGCAAACCGAACAGAGAGTTGGAATAAATGCATCATTTTCTTGCTGGAATCATTCAACTGGCGGATTTTCCTCCAGGTCGATTCCTGGCCCTCAAATATTAACTGTTACCCAGGAAGAAGGAACCCAACGTCAGGTTTCCACATCTGGAGCTGATAGAAGGGCATTTTGCGCTGATGACCTTGTGATTCTGCTCAATACTTTCTTCTCCCGGGGGTTAGAATCCTCCGCGGCCGCAGCTCTCCCGTGCGAACACTCGCATTCTCACGAGTATTTGTGAAACCAGTCGGTGCACTTCGAGCTGAATCACCTCGACAGATCAGCTCTCCCTAAGATTGAAAAACTCTCGAACCGATTATTGTTTCTAAAGTGATGCAGATGTCAGGTGCTGATCACCGACCGGGCTTTCAGAGGAAGAACCACCGGTTGGACTCAGAAACATAGCCCAGTGTCTCCACTCTCTGATCCAGACACTGCCGGCAGAAAGCTGCTGCTCCCCGCAGCAGCCATGCCTGGGACCCGCCTGCTGACTCTTTTTATTGAACGGGACAATGCCGCTGCAGCTCACATACTGGTTCGGTGCGTCTCTTCACACACTATGTACATTTCGCCTCCTCATGTTGTTAAATTAAACTCCATTAAATCGTCTTTTGCCAAGCGTTCTGTGAGTCCAGTAATTCTTGAATCCAACACACGGGGCCTACTTTTACATGGTGTCGGCTGCTAAGTTGCACCTCCAAACACCAGACCTCCCCACTGTCCAAACATGGTTTGCTGTTCACTGCTGCCCGAATACAACGTAGGAAAGTGAGGAACCATAAACCTGGAAAGGAATGCGTGGACCAAATGGGGTGATAGTGACAGGGCGAGAACAAGTACAAAAATGGGGGCGTTTAGAGGACCAGTTAGAAACACGGTATTTTTCTTTGACCACAGTATGTGCTGCTGGGAGAGACGCTGAAGGAGATATGCAAACAAAAAAAAAATCCTAAAAATTGGAGCCAAAGTATTTGTCAGACATAGTTAGTCAGTCTGAATGCAGACAGAAAGGAAGAGTCAGTGACATCATGTTTAAAAATTCGACATTCACTCCATTATGCATCGACGTTCCCAGATGGAAGAAGAGTGGTTGCTCTGCAAGCTTGCGCTGGGCTTGGTTTCAGCAGTTCAGGAGGCCACAGAGACAGGAAGATCGATACGGCAGTTTGTTGGCAAACTAAGGTTCTGGATTTCTGAAAGATCAGTGGAGTTCCTGCGAACCTAGTGATCAGCCAATCTGTGTTTGTTTTCTCCAGTTGTGTCCGTGACCACATTGTGATCACTGAATGCAGTACACTGGACAGAGAGAAGTACTGGTTAATCGCTGAGTCAGCTGGATGTTAAACTATTTGAGTCCCGTCCAGAGGCGGCAAATCCTCAAATTCGAAAATAATTTCACAAGGATGGATTTTATGGGCACACCGCCCTTCTACTTCACCGCCTCCCACTGCCCCGTTATTCTTTTACATGGGACTGAGATACAATTGCGTATTTCAATGCTGTTCACTGCATTAGCCCAAGGTAATGTCCCCAGTGTTGGACGTCAGTGACAGTGTCATCATTCCTTCATTGATTTGCCGATTATTATGTTTAGTGTCAGAGCCGAAGCAGCTCATTGGGGATAGCGTCAGAGTGAAGATCTAACGGTCCCGGGTTTCGGAAGTATTGGTATATTATCTGAATCTAATTGTATCGCTACACAACTTGCTCTGAACATTTTGTTGATCTTGGCAGACAGTTTTCGGTGACTGCGACAGAATTGGAATGAGGAGACTCGGACCGACAGTTCCACAGACGCGAAAATGCCGAAGCAGCAATGTGTTTGGATCGTGAGGGTCGGAGGGTCAGGTTTATTCCTACTTACTTTGCCAGACCGTTATTTCTAGGAGTACACAGCGGAAGCAGAAAATCAGTTTTCGTCTCAAGGGAAAGAAAACAAACAAGTGTCTGCGTTGGAGTGCATGTCGCTCACACTTCCGGAGCTCACGGGGATTTCAGTGACCGGATAAGCCATACGTTTATGGAGCCGTAATTTCGTGGCTGCCGGGCACAGGAAGATTCATCGGCGTGTTGTGATCAAAAAAAGTCGAGCTAAAACATAAACTCTGCTTCTCCACTTCGAACAAATCTGGAGCTGACTGGAGTGCGAACGAGATACAGAACAGGGCGCACCAAAACATATTGCATGCGGCACGTTTCAGGTTGTAAAAACGAGAAACAGGAACGCTGATTACCAAAGAATTAATGGTTAAATTAAAGTAAGAATAAGAGGAACGAAGAGAAATGTTCGGGAAATTTAACCACCAGTACGAATGTGAATCCAAAGTTCTTCTACCTGCCATATAAATACATGAAAAATATCTTCCTTCATGGAGGAGTGGTGCACATTAAGACAAAATGGAAACTTGCAGGCCGGCGCCAGTGGGACTATTAACATATCGAATGAGCGCTGTGCATTAGTCTTCAAAAGAAATAACATTTTAAACAAAATATCAGTGAGATGGAAGGTAGTTGCGTCAAGAAAACATCAAAGTCTTAAAAATCTGGTCTTCTTCTTCATTAGCAAAGTCAGAAGATCCCTGTGGCTTAAATGTCAGGACTATTGGGGAATACGGACACAGAATCGCGGGGCCACTGATCATAGTCTACGAATGCTGGTTGGAAGCGGCTGCCGGTGGAGGAGGGGAGAGTCCCAAATCTTCCTGTCTTCTTGAAAAGTGGCCAATCCCTTCAACCTGAGTGGTAGGGAAGCTTTTGTAAACAATGACCCGGGCCAAGATTGACAGACACCAAGAGGAAGGTCGACTAATTAGTGCAGCACAACAGGAATTTTCAGGGGCAATTCGAGTTTAACCAATTCGACCCAGTTTTATGGATGAGGTAACAGATGGAGCTGACGGGGCTTATGCATGATAGTGTACATGTTCTTCCAGAAAGCATTTGAGTGGACGTCACAGTAAGTAATAGCATGGTTTCAAAGTAACATTGATAAGGTGGGTGCAGAGATGGCTACGGGACAGCTTGTTATACTATAAAGAAAGATCTTTTCCCAGGGATCTTTATTATGGGCTCCGTTTTTTTCTGTTCATGCATATTGCAGACAGAATTAAGAATGGAAATCATATTTTTCAGTTTTGCAGTTGTCACAAGGTGGGCACGGGTTCAGCAGCCAGCAGGACAGTGATAATTCACGGGAGATACGAACAGGATTCGGCAATGGTCAGTCGCAAGTTGGATGCAATTACATATGGACGGGCAAGACCGGCCACTCACTACCGCGGGGTATTAATTTTTCAGGCGAGACAGAGAAAGATGCAGGTGACGTTTTCCGATCAGTCAAGACACGCATTACTTCAGTATTGAAGGGTGATATCCCAGAAGGCTCCTCAAAGCCTCTTTGTATAGTGTTAAGGAATAACTAGAATGACGTCGCTTTTCTTGCGCTGTGCTACAGACTATCCATACGGTGACAGGAAGCAGAGGAACACATACATGTGAGGGAATTTCAATTTCCCGAAGCTATCTTAGATTTCCTTCGCGTAAAATAAAGTTCGAGGGAGTGGATTTTCTGAGATGTTTCGACGAGAGCCTTTTGCTGCAGTATTTTCGTGAGACCGACAAAAGGAGAACCACTAGGCTTTATCTTGGAGAATAAAGCAGGTCAGTTGGACGGAGTATCAGCGGGGGAACATTCTGGATGTGGCGACCATATCTCCCGAAATTTCAAAGGGGTTATAAAAATGATAGAGATGGGCCAAGAACACGGATCTTAAATTGGGAAAGCCAAAGTTCTTTTAAATAGGAGTGTCGTGGTTACCTGCAATAGATAGATGACCAGAAGAAGCAGAAGATTACTCAGGAAGTTAAACTTTTATTTGCAAAGAAAAGTTGTGACAGTCAGTCAGTCAGTTACTAGTCACGCTCTGACTACTACCCTCTCTGACTGCCCCAGAGCAAAGCTCGAGGGCCTTTTTTATACCTTTTTATCTCAGCTTAATTACATTGTTACAATGCATCATGTTCTCTCTTATCTTCACAGTTTCATTCCTTACCATTTGCCTCCTTTAACAATTGTCTCCTAGCTCACAACATTTGTCTTTCGCCACAGTCACTTCCTGACTCAATCGCACGGTGCCCCAATTATTTATGGGTATTGGGGGTATTGATAATAGGCTACAGAACTATAACTCAGTCACAGGGTGCCCCAATTATTTATGGGCATTTGGAGTCCTCGTACTAGGCTGCAGAGTTATCAGTTATAAAACAATACTAGACTTATTCGCTACAAGGCTAATGGTTATAAAACATTACGATGTGCCCCTATAACCCATGACCTCTGATACTTGCTAGCATCTGGCTTATCAGTTAAAAAAACTATCAGCTTCAGAACTGCTGCAGAATCATTAGTCGCACTGACCCTAATGACGCTTAGCTACAGAATAGATCAATAGTATCTTCCTAGGAATGTGCTAACCATGATTTAATGAACTTCACTAAATCAAAAGTGTCTCTGTAAGAATGAGCTAACTATTTCTTTAATGAGTTATATGTTTCCCGCACTAATAGTTTCCCGCGCTTGAGCTGAAGAAGAAGGAGGCCCAGCGGCCATCTTAAGGAGATCAGGAGCCATCGTAAGCACAGAGCAAATTATGAATAAAAAGTACAGCCTCTACTTTCTATATATTCCATATATTACCCCCTTTGAGAGCTATTGGTCTCGCATAGAGAGAGAATTCAAAAGGGCACCGTATTTAGGTGCTAAAGCCAATCATCCCAATAACAGGTATAACGTTCTTTTCGTGCACGAGCTCCATGGATTCACTCTCTATATCCTGGGCCGGAGGGCCAGAAACCCATCCCTCCGTAGCGGAGACGGGGAAGAAGACCCTGAGGCCCTCACAGACTATTCCCAACATAAACATAATTGTCTTCCGCAGCGTTATCATCATCATTTGGCACATCTCCCCGGGTCAGATCATAGAGGTATGTTGTTGCAACTTCCTTCTCCGGGGGGTTCGACTCAGCCATTGCCAAAAGTATCGGAAGCTGCTTCGCTGTGGCACTCATTAAAAAGGACTTAAAGAGTGGAAGGAAGCAGCACAAAATAAGTGTAGGCATAGGCAATGCTTTACCGGCAACAATTGCAATTTTAGTTAACCAGGCTCCCCAACCACTTCATTTACTTTCCAGCCAGTCAAAAAACTGATGTCCAAACCCTGCATTCTGTTTAACCTCTTTCCTCAAATTTTTCAGTTTATTCATTTACTTAGCAAAGGCTCCCTCTGGGCTGGTGTTATTTGGTATAAAAGTACAACAATGTTCGCCCAAACACTACACAAACACCTCCTTCTTCTGCTAGTAACCATTCTAATGCCTGCCTATTCTGCCAGGCCATTCTGCTGGTTGCATCCAATTGCTCTCCTAACGCGGAGAGGACATCATCAGTGTAATTGATAAATCGCTGCTGATATAGTAGATATAATTTATCCATTCCACATTATTACTGATCCCAATAACGGGGATTATCGATTCCCATCCAGCTGCAATCTCGTTCCTTGCCTTAAAAACATTGGGGATACCCCTAGGCTGACCTATACTATCAATGCGAACTGCCGGGTCAGGGGTATACTCTCTCTCTTACTACGCTGCTGTGGTGGTGTGTCCAGTTCTACACTTGGAGATAAAGCAAGGGGCTGCAGCAACAAGACATGAGTGCAAATCCCATCGCATCTAAGCGGAAGTGTCGGTCTCAACCCTTCTTCCAGACAGCACAGCCACCAGATGTCAGCCAATGGGGTATCCTGGACATCCAATGCACCAACCACGTTTTGCAGTCACATTCCAAGTCATACTACAAGGACCTGTAAAGTTACCAACAGGAACATCTCCCTTTCTCACATAGCATTCAAACTTAACCCACTCTGTCAGACGTACACTCTCAACTGGTAACGTCTGATTACTATGGATGGTTGCCCAAGGCCTACTATAATTACACTTTTTAATGAGTGAATCCTGGTCATAACGGGAGGACCGTTGGAACAACATGCACCAGTAAGGACAATATGGTATTTCTTTGATACACGACTGGTAGCATGTGTTTTTAATAGCACAGGTTTTTTGGATGCACAGGTCTGACTCACATTACATTGTTGCATGCTTGTTTCCCCATACTCACGTTCCAATTGCCTGCAGGTGGAGGAGTTATATGGCATGGGCACTATGTGATGTATTGCCCTTGCCCTGGTACAAAGGTAGCAGTCCGTTCTGGCCATTATTGCTGCTGTATAATTTGTCCATTGATACCAATAATTAGTGCGTGCTTGCAACCATGGTAAGGAAGTAAAAATCACACTTATCCCTCTCTCTTACGTCTTGCGAAGCCCTAGTATTACCATGCCATGTCTGCCAACTCTGCTAAATTACAGCGGGTGGGACCGGTCGTCCCCAACTCATCCCCATACCCATTATCTGGAGAAGGGTTGTGTGCCACAGGCCCATTTCCGTCGTTCTCAGAACTGTCAGTGTGTCCGAAAATCTCACTTACTATCTGGTTCAGATCTCGCAGCGGGGTGGTGGTTACCTGTTCTTCCTGTTCCTCTTCCACTACCCTTTCCTCACGTTCACTTACCACGGGCTCAACACCAGGCTGTTCCTGTAGAACAGCCTTGGTGCAATGGTTAAGATGATACCAGGTGGATCGTCCTTCCACTTGAACTGCAGTGGGCAATGCCTTGGTTACCGTAAAGGGCCCTTCCCTTCTTGGCTTGTTCCACTTTCTTCAGAATGTCCGCATATAAACCTGATCTCCGAGTTTAACAGGTCCTTCCTCCAGTTCTGTCTTTATCTCCTTTTGCTTTTCCTGTGTATAGATAGACTTGTGTATCATAGTTAGTTGTTGCATGTATTCTTTCAGTTCCAATCTAATTGTTCCAAACTAGGTCCTTTATATGGGCCTCTCCATTTAAGCACTGGCATGGGTCTGCCAGTGAGCATCTCATGTTGTGTCAGGCATGTTATACGATTAGTCTACATACAATAGCTCATCAGCGCTAATGGCAGGGCATCAACCCAATTAAGCTTAGTGTTTGCACAAATATTATTCAGTTTAGTTTTCAAAGTCCCATTAATTCTTTCTACTATACCCCGTGACTGGGGATAACATACGCATCCAAATCTCTTTTTTATCCTTAGAACTTGCAATACCAATTTAACCACTTTTTGGATAAAGGCTGACCCATTGTCGGAACTGATCTCTGAGGGTATTCCAAATCTTGGAATTACTTCGTTTGTCAAAAATTTTACTACAGTTCCTGCTCCTAGATCTTTAGAGGGCATTCCCTCTACCCACCTACTAAATCTATCAATCACCACCAGCATGTATCTCTTTCCTCTTACTGCCTTTATCATATCCACATAATCAATCACTAGCTGTTTGAATGTTCCTTCGGGTACAGGTATATGACCTATAGGGGTCGTAATTCCTTTCCTAACGTTATTTTGTACACACAACTCACATTGCAACAGAATATGATCTACCAAAGCCTGTAAGTAGGGTGACCAGAATCCATCCTTTTTTATCTTTCTCATCACTTCCCCCCTTGCACAATGGTCCAGCCCATGTGCCTCTGAAATGAGGGTAGTCAACAAAGGTGTGGGTGCTACCAAAAAACCGTCGTCTGTGCTCCATAAAACTTCCTGGTTCCGCTTAGCTCCTCTTTGTCTCCACATTGTTTGTTCTGCTAGAGTGGCCTTACCTTGTATTTCAATTATGTTCTCCATTACAGGTTCTGGTCTAAGGCTCACCTGAGGTGCAATAACAGCCAAACAACATCCAGAAGATTTCCTTGCTGCTTCATCCGCAGCCTGATTTCCCTTTGTCACCATGTCATTTTCCTTTATGCGCACCTGACACTTTATAATAGCTAATATTCTAGGTTTCCTCATTGCTGTTATTAAATATAAAATTTGCTGACAATGCTGTATAGGGTCTCCATTGCTTTTCTTGAACCCTCTTTGTTTCCATACCGCTCCAAACAAATGACATACTCCATGAGCATATGCTGAATCTGTATAAATATCAACTTTTTGAACCTCCATCATCTCAGATGCTGCTGTCAGATCCTTAATCCTTGCTAATTGAGCTGAACAGGGTTGCGGAAAAGCTTCCAGCCTAATTGTTTTAAACTGAGACTTATCCTGTTGCACCACTGAAAATCCTGATTGATTTCCATTGTGGTCTCTGTAGCAAGAGCCATCCACAAACAAAATCTTTTTATCTACCTCATCCAACGGTTCTGACTGCAAATCCACTCTTAATTTGGCAAATATCATCGTATCGCTTACACACTCATGGGGCCCTCCTTCATAGTCCAGTGGAACATAATCGGCTATGTTAGTTATGGTACACCTTTGTATAGTTATGTCTGAAAATGTCAATAACATTCGAAACGCAACTATCCTAGCTGGTGTCAGTACAAACTTTCCCTTTTCCAATAATTCTGCTACCTTATGATGCGTGTACAGAATCACAGGATAACCCATGGTCACAGATGAGGCTTTCTCATAAGCATAGTACAATGCTGCTAGTCCCTGATAACAAGGTGGATATCCCTGTGCCACCTCATCCAATCTCGCCCTATAATATTCTATTGACTGCTTTGTTCTCCCTATGCCAGTCTCCTGTTTCAACACTACTGCAACATATCCTTCCTGCCTGTTCGACACATAGAGATGGAAGACCTTTTCATAATCAGGCAAGGCTAGCTATGGGGCTGATTGCAATTCCTGCTTAAGAGTATTAAAAGCTATTTCTGCCTCCTCATTCCACTGCAGAACAGCTTTCAAGTCCTTATGTCCGGCTTCCTTCATCTTTTTCCTCAATGGTGTCACAATTTGTAGCATATTCTCCAATCCAATCTGAACTGTATCCTGCCATTCCCAAAAATGTCATCATCTGTCCTACTGTCTGAGGTTTAGGAGCCTTAGTTATTGCTGCAATTTTATCCGGTGCTATCGACTTTGTTCCCTTAGATATTAATCTACCCAAATATTCTACCTGCCGTTTACAAAACTGCAGCTTCTTTCTGGACACTTTATGACCTCCACATGCCAATCTTTCTAACAAAGCCAGAGTATCCCGCTTGCACTGTTCCTCGCTTTCGGAGCAAATCAACAAATCATCCACATACTGTATCAGTGTACTTTCCAATACTGGTCTGCCTTCGATACCTGGTTAAATATATGTGGTGAATGCTTAATTCCCTGCGGCATTCTAGTGTACGTATACTGGTTACCTCTACAAGTGAAAGCAAACAAATACCGGCATTGCTTTGCTAAAGGAATGCTGAAAAAAGCCGAACACAGATCAGTCACCGAAAAACAAACTGCCTCCGGTGGAAGATTAGTTAGCAATGTATGCGGGTTTGGGACTACAGCTGGCCAGTCTTCCACTACGTCATTCACTGCTCGCAGATCATGTACCAGTCTCCACTTGGACTTGTCTTCTTTCAAGACAGGTAACAGTGCAGTATTACAGGGGCTACTCGTACTTTCAAGCACTCCTACCTCAAGCAATCCATTGTTAGTGCTATTCCTTCTTCTGCTTCCTGTTTCAGGGGATATTGTGAGGTTCTAGGTAGAAACGCTCCCTGTTTTAGTTTCATTTCTACTGGGTTTGCTGATTTTACTCTCCCTACATCTGTATCGTGTTGTGACCATAAAATGGCTGGCAGTGAGGGATTACCTTGACCTCCTTAGGGTTTCATACCACCTCCATGTCTGTTGCTACTCTGACATAATTAGCGTCCCCAGACTTCCAAAGCCTTGGTGTCACTATCTACCAATCAGTAATTGTACCTGCTTGCTTCACCATGGGCCCCAAATATTTGGACTGGTATTCCTCATTTACTAACAGCGTTACATGGGGTGCAGCTCCTGGCACTCTGTACCATTCCTTCAGAAATGCATTTTATTTTATTTGCAGGGCAGCTTCCCGTTTCCCTATTATTGTTGCCTCACCTTTTAAATGCTGTTGGGTATTTACTTCATTGTGTCATTGTCTCTCTCTTTCTTTACACTGATTCTCATCAAAAATTACTGTACAATGCAACTTAGTTTTAGGCGGCTTGGCCTTGGGTAATATTTCCAGAGCGCCCTCTTTCCATTTTCTCCAAGTTTTCCAGATTTTATCTTCTATGTCCCTATCCAAAACACATTCGCTCTTTCAGCTACCTGCATCACTAGCTGAGTGCTTATTTTTCCCACACTTAACCCCTTCGGGGTGCATTCTAATCTCAATCCCAATTTTAGCAATGCATCTATGCCTAGCAAATTAATCGGGGTTCCTTTGAGCACTAAAATCGGTAAAACTATTTCATTATTCCCCACCTTCAAACCCACTGGAGCTGTAAATTGTGTCAACTGTGCTTTTCCTGAGAACCCTACAGTTTTAACAAACTTTTCTGTCATGGGAAGGTGGGAGGCGTACTGTGGCTGTACACAAGTACACAAGTGGCTCCAGTATCTATCAACATTGGTGTTATTTGCCCTTCTAGAATGATCTGAACAATGGGCTCTTCTTCCTCCTCCCGTGTTATCATTGGGTACTGTCCCTTCCCACCCTGGTTCTCTGGGCAGCCCTAGCACCTTCCATAGGGGTTCACAGGTCCAGTCGGACCTGCTGGGGCTGGTCCTAGATTAAACTGCTGCTCTACAATCATTGACTCTCGCCGAAATGTGGCAGGCCAAGGGTTGTAAGGACAGTCTCTCCTGATGTGCCCTGGCTGATTACATCCCCAGCATAATCCTCCCGTTCCGCATTCTACCTGACTGTTCACTGGCTCTTTTTGCCATTTGCCCCTCTGCACGCTTCCTTGGAAGTTCCAGTCCTATCTGGGCTGTAGTCCAAATTTATTTTGCCCCTGATATGGCGTTTGAGGAAACGCTCCCTCAAAGGCATTTATCACTGGCATGGGGCTTTCTGACAATATAACAGGTTCCTGCAAAAGCTGACGCTTTGTTCGTTTCGGTCGGCACAGTCAGATCAGTTGTTGCTGGCAACACCTTTTTGCCTTTTTCTTTTTCTTTCTTTTTAAGCTCCTCAAGCTGCATCTGTGTCAGCTTTCTTTGCACCTCCTCCTGCTGCTCAATCAGCTTTCGTCTGTATTTTCGGTATTTCTCGACTGCGTGGACTACGTGGTCCCTAAATTCTTGGTGGGATATTGACGTCAGCCCTACCACCTCCTCGAGTCTGGACTTGACTTGGGGGGCATTTCATCTACAATAGCAGTCCGAAACAACGTGTCATCAACTGGTTGCCCTCCACCTCTTGCTCTGTTTCCAGTCTCCACTTTTCCAACTGGTTTTCTAAGTATGCTGCCGGGTTTTCAGTCTCTCCCAGCGGATCCTCTTTTAAAGCTTTGGGGTCCACTTGAGGTGGATAGCAGTCTCTGAGGGCCCCACTCGGTAAAAACCACTTCCATCAACATTTGGGTTGTCTGCCACATTTGTTAAGCCAGCTGAAACCATCAGTTCTCTGAGTTTCGAGGTTCCCACCACCTTTACCAGTAGTGCCTTTAAGTCACCCATTGCCAGTAAATGCCCTGTGGTCTCGTCCTCAAAGGCTCTAATCCATTTTCCCGCTCCCTCGTATATACTGGGTAATTTATTTATCAGCCCTTCCAGATCCTGAGTTCCCCAAGGAATGTACTTTTTCTGTCCTGCTCCTTTCACTAACAGTGGATACACTCCGCTTCCTCCCTCCGGGCACTGGCTTATTGATCCGCTGTCCAATTCCTCATCAGTCTCTGATCCTGATTCTATTTCTATTTTCTGCCACCCCGATTCTGCCGGGGTTTCTTTTATCCCTTGCCCTCCTGTTTATTCCTGTTCCCTTTTAATCCGATGTAGCTCAGCGTACCTTTTATACGTCCGGAATTCCTCGAACTCCCTCCGTTCTCTGTCCTCCCGCAATTTCCTACTCTCTTCCTGCAGTTCTAACCTTTGCCTTTCCATTTCCTCCTTTGCTGATGCAACGTTCTCTTTTCTTCCTCCCTTGTCTCTCTGAATTCCCTATCTGTCGCTCATCGTCATAGAATTCTACTTTCCCTTGTACCCCCACCATTCCTTTCATTTTTGGGCACTGTTCTGAGTTGCCTTGGTCTGGATAGGGAGGGGGGTTTTCTCCCTCTTTTAAGTCCGGATATAAAGTCGACTTCCCACCTCCCCTGTTATGGAAAGCTGTCTCTCTGGTTTCCTTGCACCCTATAATGACGCCTGATATGCTTTTCTCAACTTTTTTCCTTCCGTCCTGAAAAGCTTTAGTATCTTTACCTCCTGCTCGCTCTTCTGGTTTCTTTTTTTCAGCTTTGTCTTTTGGTTTGTAGCTTTTTATTAACCCCTCCATTTCCTCACACAGACTTAAGTCAAAATTGCCTTCTTTTGGCCATTTCGTAACTAGATCTTTCGTTCTCTTTTCCCATTTACCCGAAATTTTTGTGATATCACTTTTAGATACTGGAATTTTTTTTGCTCAATATTTCAACTGCAGTTCCTTTTCCCGTCATGTTTTACAGGGTGTTTCTCAGAATGTCACAACTCACTTGTAAGCGTTATTGTTTCTTATACTACTTCTACACCTAACTATAATTCTACTGCCAGAATTGCCGGTTTTTATATTATTTAATCTTATCCAATATATCAAAAATTCTTACCTCTTCTGTTTTCCCCGTGCAGACCCCTTCCTAGGGCGGTATCCGTTCAGACCCTCGTCTCTGGCGAGGCGGTATCAACGAGGACTTTCTGCCCTGTCCGTTCAGATCCTCGTCTCCTGCGAGGCGGTATCCACAGGGGCCCTGCCTGTTCAGACCCTCGTCTCCTGCGAGGCGGTAGCCACAGAGACTTACCAACACCACGTGGATTTTTTACTTAATCTCTACTCACCTCACTGAGCAGTTTTCTTGATCAATCCTCCGAGTCTCCTTTAATTTAAATTTATACCAGATTCTTTGGATCAGAGAGACCCTTCCGACAATCGTTGAACACTTCTGCGTCCGGAGACCTCCCACACCCAACAAAGTTTTGGTGCGAATTCACAGCAAAAATGCTTAGCTTTTTCTGGGTCGTCACCCTTTACTTTTCTGGTCTCGTGGGGGTCCCCTAGGGACTAGGAAGTGTCCTTGATTTGTCGTTCTTTTCTTATGCGTCTCTTTCGGATCCTGTTCGTGACGTCAAATTTGTCGTGGTTACCCGCATTAGATAGATTACCGGGAGAAGCAGAAGATTACTCTAGAAGTTACACTTTTATTTGCAAAGAAAAGTTGTGACAGTCAGACACAGTTACTAGTCATGCTCTGACTACTGCCCTCTGTGACTGCCCCCCGAGCAAAGCTCGAGGGCCCTTTTTTATACCTTCTTTCTCATCTTAATTACATTGTTAAAATCCATCATGTTCTCTCTTATCTTCACAGTTTCATCCTGTACCATTCGCCTCCTTTCACAATTGTCTCCTGGCGCACAACCATTTGTCTTTCTCAAAGTCATTTCCTGTCTCATTCACAGGGTGCCCCAATTATTTATGGGTATTGGGAGTACTGGCACTAGGCTACAGAATTATAAGTTATAAAACAATACTAGACATTCGCTACAAAGCTAACGGTTATAAAACTTTACGATGTTCCCCTGTAACCTATGACTTCTGAGACTTGCTAGCATCTGTCTTATCAGTTAAAAAAAACTATCAGCTTCATAACTGCAGCAAAATCATTTGTCGCAAGAATCCTAACGACCCTTAGCTACACAATAGATCAATAGTGTCTTCCTAGGACTGTGATAACCATGGTTTAATGAACTACACTAAATCGAAAGTGTCTCCTTAAGAATGGGCTAACTACTTCTTTAATGAGTTATATGTTTCCCTCACTAAGAGTTTCCCGCGCCTGAGCTGAAGAAGAAAGAGGCCCAGCGGCCATCTTAAGGAGATCAGCAGCCATCTTAAGCACAGAGCAGATTATGAATAAAAAAGTATAGCCTCTACTTTCTATATATTCTATATGCTTTCGATGGTTTCAAAGGTGGGAAGGGATGTGACTGCGATGGACCGCGATGTATACACTACTCTTTGCAGCCTCTTCTGTTCCTCTGTAATGGAATTGCCGAACCAGGCCATGGTGCATCCAGTCAGATACTTGCAACAGTGCATGTTCAGATGTTTGTCAGAGTATTTGTTGACATGCCAAATCACCTTAAGCTTCCAAGCTTATGAAAGGATAACATGGTTCCTCTGATCCACGGCCTAAATGGCAACATTCTGCAAGGAAAGTTTACATTTAATCTGTCCGTCGACATTTGGAAGGAAGAAGATTACGTGGTGCCATGAGGCTATTTCAAGGGGAATGGCTGAAATGTCCCTCTGGCTTTCCGCCTTATCACGTACTTTGGAAGATGCTACACTTCAGAGGATCACAGCCAGCAGATTTCTGGGGAACAGCCCATGATTAGCTGTCCGCCTGATCTGAAGGACACCAGTATCCGGCCTCTTCGGCGCTGGCAGCCAAATATTTCAATGTATTAACGATGCAAGTAGAACTCAAAACTTCGCGAGGTGCGTGGAATGGACCAGCTGCCAATTAAACGAATCTTTCAGCCGGGTCCACCCGTTGGTGCAGCTCAGAAAGCTTTTTATATTTCCCGTCAAAATACAGTAATTCACTCAAGAAAAGGACGATGCCGTCTGCAAACCCAGCCTTATGTGGTGTTGTCCAGTTAGTACATAACACGCTGCTCTTGTGTGCACCAAAACCCACTTAAATTATCTCCATCATGTACCTTGTTAAACGTATTGTATCATCTCATGACAGCTGAATAAATTAACCTGTACTGGCAAAAGCATTGACGTTTAATGGCGAAATTCAGTTTTCCCATTTAATTCGACCATTGATTTGACTGTTGAACAACGGCACAAATTTAAGTGTCGCAGGTTTCCGGCAATAATTGGTGGAAGCGACATTCACTGGCCCCATTTCTGGTGGAAAAAATAACAAAGAGACTGGCTGAGCACATGAAGCGTTTGATTCCTATGTCTGGGGGGTTGGGCATGGATGTCAGGATGGCCGAGTGGTCTTAGGCGCCAGACTTAAGGAGTGAAATTCTTCCACAATAAAGCAAACGATCTGGTCTCCAGCTGGAGGCGTGGGTTCGAATCCCACTTCTGACATGCGTTTTGTTTATTTGTAAATGTGGCCCTTTTAAACGATTTCAATTAATATCAGGTAACGAGACTTACAGTGGATGATAAGGACCAAGGAAAACCACGGATTGTTTTCTCCCAGCAGGTCTTGGGATGCAACGAACTCAGAGTACACGCGGTTTTGGTGAAAAGAGTCTGTGACCTCTTCTCCACCACGTCTTTCGGTTCGACAGTGTGATATTGATGCCTGTGACGCAGGTATTTGCTGAGTGTGTTATCATTATTTCATCGTTTAAACTAAGAAAGAATACGGGGTGACATTATAAGGGACCCTGGTAACATAAATGCATATCAGGCGAGTTCCTTGTGTTGCACTGTTTGGAGCTTCTGGGAATTCTGGACGCTTCTTACCCTCTGCCTGACCAGTTATGCGTTTGGTGCTTCCAGTTTGCCCAGCTTGAGCGCGGTGTTTCGAATCCTAAACTTTTGGAGGCATCCGCAGAGAGGAAAGTCGCGTAGAGAGCTAATCTTTGAGACAGTCGCTTTGAAGCTTAAGGAACGACACTTACAGAAGGAATGGGTGTCCAACAGGCAGAGGAAGGACGGGAAAAATGCAAGCAGCCAAGGAAACATCGAAGAACGTTCCGCTCCAAAACCCTGCCTCTCCCTGTGTTAGGAGAGGTGCTTTGACCGTTTCACTGAAGAGCGCACGTAGTGCCTTGATCACCGCACCACATATGAGTCAGCTGTACATGGAGAGAGCAGAAAGCCTCCAAGGGCAATGAGTGCAGTAGACTCAATATTGGTGGCGGTGGGAATAGACAGGGGCTTTAGAGCTCGGAGACGTGAATCCACAATGCCGTTTCCATCCCGAATGCCAAGGATTTCCCAGAACGTCTGCTGGGTGTTATAATGCGGGAGGTGGGGTGCATACAGACAAAATTGATGATTTACGTTGTTACCAGCGACATAGGAATGAAGTCCATCTTCGTAAATTTCGGGCAGCTGCATTGTCGATTAAATAACGAGATTACTTCCGCTGCATCGCCCTAGTTACTCCAGGAATAGGATGAATGTTTGCATAAATGTTTGTTCAAGGGATGGTGTAATACTTTAGATTTCTAGACGACTGGACGTGTACAAACTAGGCAGGTTCTACCTGAACAGCAGTGGTCAAATACCCTTGCAGAGGGATCTCCAGTGTTGCTGAGGAGGATTTAAACGAGGTTGACAGGGAACGGGATACCGAGAAGGAATCAGGGAATATCCTCCATGTGTAACGGGAGAAGGCACTTAAAATAATATGGAGAGCCTAGGGGACACGAAAGACATCTGACAGGCAACAATGAGGAAAAACACACAAAATGCTGGAGGAACCCAAGAGAGTCAGTCCAGATGAAGGTTCATGACCTGAAACGTCGTCTGTCCATTTCTCTGCATTGATGCTGCCTGACCCGCTGAGTTCCTCCTGCATTTTGTGTGTTGTTCCAGAATTCCAGCATCTGCAGTCTCGTTTGTCTCTGAAATTAAGGACAATTTTGAAGCACTTGGTGAGAATAGTCAAGGCAAATCTGCAACCAAGAAAGTGTGGGGCGCTTCGGAGTCTGAAGTGGCAAACTGTGCGTGGAGCCAGATGACGTCGGTCCTCAAATGAATACGTCACATCTGTATTGCAGATGCAGAGGTCAGGGAGGGAAACTGAACTCCTATAACATATTATCATTGAAAGGCGTATCAAGTAACTTCGTGGGCTTAAAGATGAAAAACTCCGCATGGCCTGCACAGTTGTAGCCAAGGAAGAAGATGGAGGAGAGTGCTTGGGTCCGGAGAGATTTTTATATCTTCGCTCTATGAAGATGATGTTTCCGATGACCAACATACTTTTCCGTCAGAGAAGGGCATCAAGAAAGAGAAAGATATATCCCCGGAGCAGTCTCGTCCTACACGCCCTTTTTACTGGGCATTTTGTCAAAGTTATCTGTCAGTGCTCACAACGTGCGTCGCTACATACTTCCTTGTATTAAGATTATTTTGACAGTTCTGTGCCCTCTCTCCCAGCCAGTTCTCAACTCCTCATTGCTCGCCACACATTCCCCATTTGTATTTGTAAATAGAAGCCTGCAGACTCGTTCTAAGTCGTGTTTTGAAGGATTGTGGATGGAATGAAGAAAGGGAAATAATCGCTCGAATACAGTAAATGGGAAAGAAAACTCTGAAGTCCGAACGCAAGCCACACGTGTCACAACATTAACCACTTCCGCCCTTCTATAACTTGTAGAACAAGTGGCACGTTAAGGATCTTGATTCGAGTGTGTTTCCTGGTGATGTGACTGAGTGGTCTGAGGCGTGAGGTAAACATTCCAGGAAGCCGTGGTTTCAAAACCCACCATGACCAAAGAGGTGACTTCACCATTTTCATCAGGCGACACTGCTTCGTGGATCGTCCGCCCCGACAAAGTTTTTTTTTCGTTGATGTATAAAATGGGAAAACACGGAAATTACTTCATCAACTCGCGCGTCAAACGGTTTCACTGTGAAGAGAACACGGGCTTCCGCCTCAAATATCGGGGATGACATCCATCAATCATTGCAACTTGCCTGTAAGTAATATCTGAACGTTATCTCAGATGCTGACATACTTCCCAAACTGCGGCGTCTGCGATTAGGGGCAGTTAACCTGGGCAGTATTTCGACACATTCAGCAATAGGCATCTTATTTTGCACATTCTTGTTAAATGCTGAGGGAATGGGTAACGTTGATGTTCAAAGTGACGAGGCTGTATTTGTGTACAACTCATCGTAAGCCAAACTGCAGTCGTCATAAGAGACTTGGAATAAACAGAATTCAAGTGGAACAAAGTTTCTCTTCAGCCAGATATTCCGGCTTTGTACTGGAGGAGAGACAGGGTGCACTAAGCTTGTATTGTCGGAGAATATTTCAGCTACACGTACAAAGGGGTAATGGGGTTCGAGAAACCTGAGGTTCAGTTGTCTAATGAATGGATAAAACACCCCGTGAAATGCCAACAACATCAGCAGCGCCCGATGAAGTTATGATCTGGTTGTACTAATAAAACACAAAATTAATAAAACTTCCAAGAGATGTCGGAATTCCATTTTCCTGCCCATCTGTATGTCGCCACAATCATGAACATGACTGAACAGGTCCGTCAGCTACTATCCTGGATACTCAGGGATATTTGTCAAACGTCGTTTTCTTTTCATTGAATCAACGTTGGCTTGGCTTCGATGTTTTTTCCCCTAATATATCATAACTGGCTATTTCTGCCCCAATTACAAACTCGAGCATCTTGAAAACAACAGATGTAACACCAGTGGGGTTATGGTTCCTGCTTTGCTTCGTCCCCCTTTTGAAAATTAAGAAGTAACTTTTCAAATTCGTTGGCAACTTTTCGGAACTCTGCGAATTTTCAAACAAACTTCAGCCGACGTCTCACTAACTCTGCAGCCACGTCCTGTAAACCCTTGGTCGGAGGTCCTCAATACTATTGACTTGTCTGTCTTTGCCCCCATTAGTTACTCCAATATCCCGTGTTGGCGACAGCGGAAATCTTCAACGTGTTGGTTGAGGAGTCCTCTACCATGAAGACTGGTGCATGTTATTGGTTCATGCTATTTGCCTTGCTTTCCCTGTATTAACACCCCTGTGTCACCATCAATGCCCCAACATAACCTCAACCACTGTCTTCAATCTTCTCTCCCAATGGAGGCCCCTGTCGGTTGTTTCAGTATCATCTGTTGCTTGTCGCCCGCTGTCAGTTTTCTCTACCATCATTAGCTTGTAAGCTGATTGCTGCAGTTGCACAAAATACAACCGCAGTAATTTGAACTGCCACGGCTTTAGGCATTTGTAGGCTTCAGTTTTTAATCAACATTGCACTTAACCTCCCTTGTTAGCCATCAACTCTCTCGATCGTATTCACTCACATCCAGAATTCTACACTGAGTTGGGGTGAGTTACTCCTACCTGATAGAAGGTCGCTGAGGCGGTTTTGAATCAATCAGCATATCATTCTCGGGACACAGATTGAGTGCGCTGTGGGCCACGCGAGATTGCGGGATGAATTCCTGGAGAGTGGAAGAGGACAGTACATTTTTATGACTATGAGAGTCTAGGATCCGAGAGCACAGCCTCAAAATAAAAGGGCGTTCCTTTAGAACTGAGAAGAGGATGATTTCTTTCAGTCAGAGGGCGGGTAATCTGTGGAATTCGTAGCCACAGAGGGCGGTGGAGGCCAAGTCGCTGCGTCTGCTGAATGCAGAAATTTACAGATAGCTTGAGGGGCTTAATGGTCACCGGGAGAAGGTGGGAAGATGGGCCTGAAAATAATATCAGCTATGATTGAATGGCGGAGCAGATTCCATGAGCCGAATGGCCTTATGTGGTGGCCACATTCTTATCTGTTATGGTCTTATGAAACTGAAGGAATCTCGGTGAACTGACGTCTCATGTTTTCTGTATCGCAAAGGGAGCAAAGCGGTAGTCCACGTCGGAGGAACTGTCCAGGTAAAGGGAGAATGAGCAGTTCATGTGAACATCGTATAATGCGTTAAAATTTCGAGTCTGGTTTATTGAGTGGAATACAGGAAAATACACAGTGCGTTAGTAACACGGTTTTAATAATCGCGGTTGTTTCTGTCGAGAATTAAATTGTGCAATCATAGAATGAGATCCAAGTGATTTTTGTGGAATATTGGATTTGAGGCGTGACAGAGTTACTGGATTCATGGGCTAATTACTGACGGAGTGGTCAACTGAGATGAATTGTTTGATGTCATCTGGAGGACGGGCAATGAAGGCAGACATTTGGGGGAGCATTTTGTGTTGACCTCGTGGTGACTTCAATAATATTAACCACGATGGGCCCTTCACAAGTACATCAATGATATTTTCGATTGTGTCTCAATAATTCAGGTTTAAAAGTGATTAACTCAACCTGTTTGTTCAGTGACTCTGAACAACATCAGACTACTTAGTTCCAAGTGTCCCACTGGAGAGGTTCATTTCTCTATTAATACGAAGATTCTTATCGTGTGCCACTCTAGTGTCAGAGACAGAGTCACCTCCGACATTGACAGCAACTCTCTCCATAAACTTGAGAAGATGTTCTTTGATTTCGAGATACTCTATGTCTTATATCAGATTGAGAAGATCTACTATCCTATCCTGGCTCTTCTCGGTGTACCTGGAGTGTCAGCTGATCGGCTGTTTGAGCTGCAAGTTATATGTATCTGTGCCACTGTGCTTCCCCGTGCCATCATTACAGAAACCAGAGTCATCAGTTCCTGATCCTCATGTGCGGTTTGTCAGCGTGCCGCTGTTCTTTGCTATGATTAATGTATTCATCGACCAGGTGGCAAGTAACAGAAAATGGACAGACTCCTCCCGTCTCAATGTGGTACTATCGGAGGGAGACCAACAATTGCTGGGGTGCATTGCATGCTTGCACCGAGTGTGGGAGGCTGTTCAGGAATGTTGACTCACTTGAGACCCAGTAAGAACGAGTCAATTGGATGCTAATTTGGCGTGGTGCTGGGAGTCCGTGTCTTGCAGTGGAGCTTTGCATTTTTTTTATTAGTAGCCTGTGAGCGGTGGAGTTCCGCATGTATCTGTGCTGCGTCCCTTGTTTGTCACATCCATATCAACGATGGAGATACAAATTGAGGTGGTATTGTTATTACCTGTGGCGGGAGACACCAATATTGGTGGTAGAATGAAGCAGGTTATCTAAAATAACAACAGGACTTTAATTAACTGTGAATGTAGCCAATGAACGGCAGATCAATTAACTGGGACAACTGCGAAGTGTCGCATTTTGGGATGTTAAACCAGAGTAGGACTTACACAGTAAATGAGAGCTCCCTGTGGAGTGTTGTAGAACCGAGAGACCTCAGAGTACAAGGACATAGTTTCCGGAATTGACGACACAGGTAGACATGTTGGTGGAAACGATGTTTGTCACGCGTGCTCTCATTAGTCAGGGCACTGAGTACAAAATTGGGATGTCATGTCAAAGGTGCACATGACATTGATGAGACCGCACGTGGGGAACTGAGTGCATTCCTGGTCGACTCGTTGCAGGGAATATGTCGTTAACTTGTAGAGGGTGCAGAAAATATTCACAAGGATGTTGCCATCACTGGACAGCTTCACTGACCAGGAGAGATTAGATAAGCTGGGGCTTTTTCTCCAGGAGCAACGGAGGCTGAGGACTGACTTTCGGAGGTTTATAAAATCATAAGGGGCAGAGATAAGTTGGATAGTCACTGTCTCTTTTTCTTTGGTGACATGGACTGAAAATGGAGGGGATAAGTTTCGGGTGACAGGGGAAATATTGAAAGGGTATCTGATGGACAAGCTGTTAACACAGGTGGTGGAGTTCAGAAGGAATGGGCTGCTAGAGGAAGTGGAGAGGTGGGTGCAAGTGAAAATTTCAAAGATACCTGGCAGGTACATGTGTAGGAGTGGTCCCGTGGAATATGGACCCAACTCAGGCTAATTAGATTGGATCAGGTAGAGTCATTCGTCAGCATGGACGTATTGGGCCGAAAGACCTGTTACCTCGCTGTAGATCTTTATGAATCCATGAGGTACGTTCAATCCGAGAAACAAGGAGGAGAATAAATATATGTTTTGGGAGTCGCTCAACCCCATCTCTCAAGTCTGTTTCAACACATCGAAGACTGCATTGCTGCTGCTTCCTGACACAGAGGTCAAAGCTTTCATTCCGATTTCTGCCATTTTGCACCTTATTCTACCTTCAGATAGTCTTTCTCTGACACTTACCTTCCTTTTCTCGCTCTCAACGTTTTCTTTTAAACTGAACAGCGAGCTGCCTGACAGCTCTGTTGGGGAACACGAGAAAATGATTCTCTGAAATCAATCTTCGCAAATCCTTAATTTAAGGAAACTACAGAGAACCGACGAAGGCGATGCCTTGAAATATTTACAATTCCTTCAGAGCTCGCCACACGGAGAGTTAAATGGTTCGTTCTAATTAATTCTAATCCATCAATTAGAAAACGTTATCAAGCTCCCGAGACGTTGACCAATCAATTCGCAGAGAAAACGCAGAATGGAAAACGGAATTAAGTTTCTGATTTGTGTCCCTGCACTGTTACAATGTCTGTCGATGGGCTTTGTCATCAGCTCTTTCTGTGGCACAATCGGCCAGCGCGTTCGGCTGCGAACCGAAAGGTTAGTGGTTCAAGCCCACCCAGGGACGGTGACCTCAGGTTTTCTCCCCGACATTCAACACCTCTGGAAGGTCTGAAACAGAAAATCACCATTTCCTCAGGCCTTGGTTTACATGGTGACTACTGAAACATGACATGTATTTTGCATGGGATCTGGATGATATGGAACTTATATTTGTAATGGGAATCATATGGATCATGTCGACTCTAAAGAATGACAAGAAACAAAAAAAAATAACATTTCTGGTTGCGTGCACTGATTGGCAACCAGGGAATGCCGTGTTGCTCTGTTGCTCAAAGACAGCGAGTTTCTATGTGTCAATGACGTCTGAGAGCTCTAAAACTTTAATTTCCTCTCCCTCCACAGATCACGTTTCCATTTTACTTTTATTTCAGCTTCATTACACATTTGATCAGGATTAAATATTCTTCCCAATTTATGTTCAAATGTTTCAACATGAACAACACGCATTGTAATGGAAATTGGACAAGAATTGTGATTTGTCATTATTCTACTGATGATTCTCGTTCATAATGTAATGGATACTCGGTGTCT